>NW_019947719.1:0-8087 GCF_002910315.2 Salvelinus sp. IW2-2015
ACTGTGCTGATTTGAAGTATCTGGATTGATTGCTAAATGTTGGATGAGGTATCTGATTGAAAACAGGGAAATATATTTAGGGGGGAGATATGAATATTGATTTAACACCAACTGTCCAATGAGAAAAGAAAAGCAATATATGTAACCTGACCCACGTTATGACATCACAACCGAACGTTCACTGATAGGTCCGGTATGACATCACCAACCAGAACGTTCACTGATAGGTCCGTATTATATCACAACCAGAACGTTCACTGATAGGTCCGGTATGACATCACCAACCAGAACGTTCACTGATAGGTCGGTATTATATCACCAACCAGAACGTTCACTGATAGGTCGGTATTACATCACCACCAGAACGTTCACTGATAGGTCCGGTATTACATCACCAACAGAACGTTCCATGATAGGTCGGTATTACATTCATCAACCAGAACGTTCACTGATAGTCCGGTATTACATCCCACCAGAACGTTCACTGATAGTCGTATTAATCCCAACCAAGGAACTCACTGATAGGTCCTGTATTACATCACCAACCAGAACGTTCACTGATAGGTCCGGTATTACATCCATCAACCAGAACGTTCACTGATAGGTCCGGTATCACATCATCAACCAGAACGTTCCACTGATAAGCTCCGGTATCACATCACCAACCAGAACGTTCACTGATTAGTCCGGTATTACATCACCAACCAGAACGTTCACTGATAGGTCGCGTATGACATCACCAACCAGAACGTTCACTATAGGTCCGGTATTATATCACCAACCAGAACGTTCACTGATAGTCGTATGACATCACAACCAGAACGTTCACTGATAGGTCCGGTATAGACAATCACAACCAGAACGTTCACTGATAGTCCGGTATTATATCACCAACCAGAAGTTCACTGATAGGTCCGGTATGACATCACCAACCAGAACGTTCACTATAGGTCCGGTATGACATCATCAACCAGAAACGTTCACTGATAGGTCCGGTATTACATCATCAACCAGAACGTTCACTGATAGGTCGGTATCACATCACCAACCAGACGTTCACTGATAGGTCGTATTACATCACCAACCAGAACGTTCACTGATATGTCCGGTATGACATTCACCAACCAGAACGTTCACTGATAGTCGGTATCTATATCACCAACCGAACGTTCACTGATAGGTCACTACGGCGTATCACTCACTCACCAAGTCAGTTTCAAGTAGTTATTCTATGACTTCATCAACCAGAACTTCACTGATAGTCCTGTATATATCCCACCAGAAACGTTCACTGATGTCCGGTATTACATCATCCAACCAGAACGTTCACTGATAGGTCCGTATTACATCATAACCAGAAACGTTCACTGATAGGTCGGTATTACATCTCAACCAGAACGTTCCACTGATAGGTCCGGTATTATCTATCAACCAGAACGTTCACTGCATAGGTTCCGGTTCATCTACCAGAACTTCACTGATACATCACAACCCAGAACGTTCACTATAAGCGGTATACACATCACGCATGAACGTATACACAGACGCACTGATAGGTCCGGTATTACATCACCAACAGAACGTTCCATACTGATAAGTCCGGTATTACATCACCAACCAGAACGTTCACTGATAGGTCCTGTATTATATCACCAACCAGAAACTTTCACTGATAGGTCCGTATTATATCACAACCAGAACGTTCATGATAGGTCCTGTATTATATCACCAACCAGAACGTTCACTGATAGGTCCTGTATTATATCACCAACCAGAACGTTCACTGATAGGTCCGGTATTACTCACCAACCAGAACGTTCACTGATAGGTCCTGTATTATATCACCAACCAAGAACGTTCACTGATAGGTCCTGTATTATACACCACCAGAACGTTCACTGATGTGTCCTGTATTTACATCACAACCAGAACTTCACTTAGGTCCGATACATCACAACTGTATCGATCACGTTTTTTACCAACATGGCTGAACGTTGTTCTGAAGCTGGATCTGTGGCATTAGGTTGTAGTGATCATACTTGGTTGTAACTCACTGTTTACAGTGATCATAACTTGGTTGTACTCACTAGGTTACAGTGATCATAACTGGTTGTACTCACTGGGTTACAGTGATCATAACTGTTGTACTCACTAGGTTACAGTGATCATAACTTGGTTGTACTCACTAGGTTACAGTGATCATAACTTGGTTGAACTCACTAGGTTACAGTGATCATAACTTGGTTGTACTCACTAGGTTACAGTGATTATAATTGGTTGAACTCACTAGGTTGTAGTGATCATAACTTGGTTAAACTCACTAGTTACAGTGATAAGGTAATCTACCGCAGGTCTACAGAGGGTTTCAATCAGGACTCACTCACTAGGAAAACTACAAACACAAAGGCTGGCCCTAACGTATCTACCAAGGTCACAGAGGGTTCATCAGACTCACTCACTAGGAAAACTACCAATACCCAGTGGTCCTAAGTAATCTACCGCAGGTCCTACAGAGGGTTCAATCAGGACTCACTCACTAGGAAAACTACAATACCAAAGGCTGGCCCTAACGTAATCTACCACAGGTCCTACAAGGGTGGCCTAAAGCAGCAACCAACTACTATACTAGGTGGCCTAAAGCAGCAACCAACTACTATACTAGGTGGCCTAAAGCAGCAACCAACTACTATACTGCTAGTTACTGCTAACATGACCCCCATTTTCTCCAAAAACACAATACAATAGTGGCAGGATACTTGTCCCCATGACTAAGCATGTATTTAAAGTAGAAGAAATGACATTAACTCATTTTTGACCAAATGAGCAGTTACTGCCTTTTTGCTTCGTAGGTCAGTATAGGTTTCAGATGAGGTAAATGCACCTGTACCCATAGAGCCTCTAATCTATTCAACATTATGTCCAGACGTTGTTTAGCTGGAATATGACTCTGGATGTAAACTACTACTCCTCTATCTCTGTCTGTCCCTCCTGAACATATTGTCTCCATGTATAGAGATCTCAGCCTCCTCAATAGAAGAGTCCAGGTGAGTCTGATATTATCAATACATGAATATTGTTTGACTGCACCAGACAGCATATTTCATGGATTTTGTTCCTTAAACTGCATATATTCAAGTGAGCAATGAACAAACCTTTCTTTGGTAGATTTACAGTATTTATACGTCCAAACATGAATCAGCAGATGGTGTGTGTGTGTGTGTGTGTGTGTGTGTGCGTGCGTGCGTGCGTGCGTGTGTGCGTGCGTGCGTGTCAGTTTGTCATACCTCAGATATGCTATGTCACCTCGTTCTCTTGTAGAACTTCATAGCTGGTATTAGTTCCTTTCTTCTTTGACGGACCGCATCTGAGAAATGGTCTAACAAACACTGAGAAATCCTCATTGATGAAGATGAAAGACCCTTTAAGGCGTTTGGCTTTTTGTCTTATCCTTGAACCTGAGGAATTCCACTACAGTTGGCCTGGTTCTGGCTCCATTGGCACCACCAGTTCCCCCTGGTTTCCCAGACCGGTGAGCACGTTCCAGCTCAACCGGTTGATCCAACTGTAGCTCCTCAGAAAACAGCTTTCGAACTTTGTCCTCTGATTCAGCCCATGTCTCACTTTTGGCTCTCCTGGATACCATCTATTACAATATAATTTCTCCTGGATTCTCCATCCAGGTAATCTGCCTTCCCAGACATGTTCTGGAGGCCCTCCCCGACTGTGGTGATTTCATTCCGCATAGAGGAACAGTTTCTGGGGAGTGTACCCTGTGTGGTCTTCAATACATCCACATCATTCTGTGTGAACCGAAGGCTTGTTTAATGTCTTGTACATCTTTAGTCAGGTCGTCCAGCCGTTTGTTGGTAAACTCCATGATCCTTTTGGATGAGGCTTTTAAAAAGGTATTTTCCTAATGAAGTATAATTTCCTTATATAAAACGTTCTGCTTCTCCAAGACTTCACGTACAGAGATGTGATCCTCAACTTTTTTCGGAGGCATGATAATACTAAGAGTAGGACGCGGACGGCAGGTAGCCTAGTGGTTAGTGTTGGACTAGTAACCGAAAGTTGCAAGATCGAATCCCCGAGCTGACAATGTAAAAATCTGTTGTCTTGGAACTGAATAAGGCAGTTAACCCACTGTTCCTAGGCCGTAATTGAAAATCTAAATTTGTTCTTAACTGACTTGCCTAGTTAAATAAGAAAGGTAAAAAATAAAAAAAAAGGACGAGCCCGCTATTCACTCAGTATATAACTATACTCAGCAAAAATAGAAACGTCCTCTCACTGTCAACTGCGTTTATTTTCAGCAAACTTAACATGTGTATGTATTTTAAAACTGAACAAGTTCCAGGCATGTGACTAATAGAATGGAAAATGTTCCCAGAACAATAGGGGGTAAAATCAGTAAGTAACAGTCTGGCGTGCCACCAAGCTGTCGTTATAGTACTGAGCCCGATGTGTCCAACTTCTCCTCAACCGCCTCAAGACTTGCGCTACAGCTTTTACACATTTGCGCTCTGAAAGAACTCTTATCACATTTGGTGCCGTCATCCATGCCCCAACTCTTTTCAGACTAACATGGGTCTTCAAAGTCCTCACATTTTCTGAGGAAGGCGTAATCCCTCAGCCCTTCCCGCGATTCCTACCTCAGGATTCCAGACGTCTCATGTGGATTGAGATCTCGGGCTCTTCGGCGCTGCCAGCCGGGACGAACAACTGAAATTAATAATCATTGGGTGTTCCCTTGCACGGAGAAAAATCACCGCACATAGGAAACATAACTAGGGCGTATGGCTTGTAGGATTGTCATGCTGGAGGGTTCATTGTCAGGATGAAGCCTGCAGGAAGGTAGTACAGCACAAATACAGTGGAGGAGAAATGTTCTTCCCTGTTCACTTCAATAGTATTCGTTTGAGAATTGCCTTGCAATGAGACAATAATGCTCTCAGTGTCTCCGATGCATTAAAATTACAATCATGGGCCGATTGCCACTATGATCCATTGAGGAGACTCTAATCACTTTCCACCTCACTCGACTAATCGCGAGTGCAATGTTGCGGCAGGGCTTCTCATCGCAAGTCCACTAGAGTAAGGCTTTCAAGGTGTCGTAAACGGCATTCATTTGTTCTTTCTGATGGAATTAACGATCATCGAGCACTTTCTGACTATCACTCATCCCTGGTGAGACAAATCACAACTTGGTCTGGAAGGAGACAAATATGGCAACGCTTGTTGGAAGAGCTACATTTTCCAAGTAGGGTCTACGGGATGGTGGGTTGGGCTGCATGGCAGATCTGTATTGTGGCTTGAGCCTTACAACAGGCCTACAGCCTCAGTCCCTCTCTCGCCAACTCTTATTGCGGACAGGTACTGAGGCATGGAGGGATTTGCAATCTAGTGTAACTCGGGACTTTGTTGAGCCATCCTGTACCTGTCCCGCAGGTCTGTGATGTCGTCGATGTTAACCTAATCCTGTGCAGAGATAATTTCATACAGGGTCTGGGACTATGCGAGACAACAGCTGTCCATCCCGTTCCTGTAGTCTGTCTTAGGTTGTCAAATTTTCATTAATTGTTCTGGTTCATTGCAAGGCATGTCTTAGGCTCTCCTAACAGTAGGTACATTGGAGCATTCCTACAGGCACGTTCACCGCAGATGAGCAGGGACCCGTCGCATATTTCTGGCATCTGTCTTTTGGTGTTTCCAAGAGTCATTAGAAAGGCATCTCTTAGAGTCCTAAGTTTTCATTAACTGTGACCTTAAATTGCCTCACGTCATGGTAAACTGTTAGGTCCTTTATCCAACCTGTGCAGGTGCAATGGTTTCATTAATTATAATGGTTCATTGAACAGCTTGGAAAACGTTTTTCATGAAGATCTGTTGAAGTGTATTTTTTTAGATTATTACCGAATTATCTTGAAAGACGGGGTACCTGATATAAAGGGACACGTTATCAGTTTTTTGTTATGAGCTGTAGTGTATAGATCATAAATAATAATCCAAAATATAATATTGTATACTAACTGAAGGTATAGACAGTTGGAACATATAATCACTAGTTTTCTGTTGTATACATAACTGGACAGTAATAACTGACAGTATACAGATCGCAACCATCATCATGTTTAGATCTATACTGACAGTAACTACAAGTGGAACCATCATCATGTTGTGTATTATAACTGACCATAATACACGCTGGAACCATCATCATGTTGTATATAACTGACAGAATCACAGTTATGGACACCATCACTCATCATTGTCATATAAACTGACAGTAATAATAGTGGAGACTCATCACATGTTGTGATCAAACTGACAGTATACACAGTGGATCCATCATTCATGTTGTTATAAACTGACAGTAATACACAGTGGAATCATCATAGTCTCTGTTGTAACTGACCAGCTAATTAACAATATGGCAGACTCATCAATCATGTTGTGTATACAACCTGACAGTAATACAAGTGGAACCATCATCATGTTGTTGCTATATATCTGACCATAATGACTACAGTGGAACCCATCGATTCAATGTTGTATATAACTTGCACACGTAAGACCACAGTGCGAACCATCATCGCATGTTGTATTATAACTGGACAGTTAATACACAGTCCGAACCACTCAACTGTGATTATACAACTGACAGTAAATACCATAGTGCGAAACCATCCATCATGTGTTGTATATATAACTCGACAGTAATAGCAAGTGATACCGCATCATCATGTGTTGTATAATACTGGACAGTTAATCACGATAGTAGGAAACCTATCATCACTGTTGGCTTATATAACTGACAGTAATACACAGTGGAATCCATCATCAGATCGTTGGTTTATATTAACTGACAGTAATACATAGTGATACCTATCATAATGTATGTCATTATAACTGACAGGTAATTAACCAGTGGAACATCATCATGTGATATCTAACCACTGACAAGTAAGTACACCTAGGGAACCATATATCGAATTGTTTGTATAGTAACTGACAGTACATACAGAGTGGCACATACATCATGTTGTATATAACTGGCAGTAACTACATCAGTGAGAACCATTCACTCGATTGTTGTATATAACTGACAGTAAACTAACACAGTTGGAACCATCATCATGTTGGTTATGATAAATAGACAGAATAATACAATGGAACCATCCATGTTGCTATGTATAACTGAAGTAAGTACACCGTGACACCCGCAGTTATCACAACGACGAACATGGGAACCATCATCATGTTGTAATATAACGTGACCACGTAATACATAGGTGGAACCATCATCGTTGTAATTGCAATATACACTAGACAGTAACACAGTGGGAACCATCATCATTTTGTTGTATATAAACTGACAGTATAACACAGTGGAACCATCATCGATGTTGTGTGATCATTACTGAACAGTAATAACATGCTGGAAACCATCAGTTCACTGTTGTTGGATATAAACTGACAGTAATACATAGTGCGAACCATATCGAATGTTGTTTGCTATCAATACTGACAGTTAAACACGTAGCTGGAACCATCATCATGTCTTATTTAACTACAGCTAATACAGTGGAGACCATCATCATGTTGTATTATAACTGACAGTAATACACATGGAACCATCAACATGTTGTTCTTATAACTGCCGTCAATACATCGAGTGGCAACCAACATCATGTTTGTATATAACTGACATAATACACTATGGAACCCATCCTCATAGTTGTATATACGACAAGTAATACCACGAGTGGAACATCATCAATGTGGTATATAAGCTGACAGTAATACACAGTGGACACCACATCATGTGCTGTATATAACTGCAGGTACATTACACGTGGAACCTACTCATCATGTTTGTATAAACTGACAGTAATGACACGTGGAACATCCATCCTGTTGTATATAACATGACAGTAATACACGTGCGACCATCATCATGTTGTATATAACTGACAGCTAATTACACAGTGGGAACCATCTCATGTCTGTATATACTGACAGTAATACATAGTGGAACCATCACTATGTTGTCTGTATATAACTGACAAGTAACTACACAGTGAACC
>NW_019947719.1:14850-35033 GCF_002910315.2 Salvelinus sp. IW2-2015
CAGTGAAGAACAAACACCATTGTAAATACAACCCATATTATGTTTATTTTCCCACTTTTGTACCTATTTGCACATAATATGACATTAGTAATGTCTTTATTCTTTTGGAACTTCTGTGAGTGTATTATTTAATGTTCATTTTTATTGTTTATTCCACTTGTGTTTATTATCTTCTTCATGTGCTTTGGCAACGTTAACATATGTGTCCCATGCCAATAAAGCCCCTTGAATTGAAATATAATTTTAGAGGGCCAGAGAGAGAGATGAGAGCGTCAGTGAGAAACAGAGAGTTGTGTGCACGTTCAGTCACCTACAGAGGCACAGTTCACTAGTTGCTCTAATTGAGTGGGGCAATAAAAATAACCCAGGTGACTTTTTGTCTATAACACACCATTCTAGTCTATTATACACTTCTCCTTGACCTCTACAACCTGTTTTGGGACACAGACGCCTCAGCCTGCTGGAGCTGCTTGCTCAGTCAGCCTGTCACACATCCTCCTCCTCCTCCTCCTCCCACCGCTGGGAGCCCGCCCACACCGACTCCCTCCACCTGGGTCCCGGAGCGCCGCCGACCGACCCCAACTGCAGGAGGAAGCATCACTATTCTATTCCTCGTTCTAACGGCAACCGACACACAACCGGTAGGCGCGCCAGATGTGCAAGTCCGAATGTGTGGTTATTCATCTCCTCTCTAACCTAGACTAGCCTATATCTATAAGATTAAATTCATTTCATTTCAACAGTCATTTTGGAAGATTAAAAGGCTTTCAGCGACGGAAAAGCAGAACAGTTTATTTGATAGCGTCGCATCACCTCCGTGTTTTCTCTCTAGCTCGACTCGAACGCCTTGAACATCAGTTCCGTTCCATCCAGAATGTTGTCTGCTGAATGAAGAATCGTTGCCACCCTGCTGTGCTGCTCATGTGTTCTGGGTATCTGACGGACCGTTCCGACTTCTTGAGCCGTTCTTCTTATTGACCGAACTGATAAACATTCGTCCTTCTAACATTGATTGGAGTGGACTGGAGTCAGAGTGGAACTGGAAATACATTTGTTGCCCTCACACCATCGTAACGCATGGTGGGAATTTTGCATCTTTTCAGTGTAAGTGCCATTTATGTATTCACGCGTTCACTCTCTTCTTTGCTTGTCTTTTATGTTGCTGTGTATATTTGGTTGTGGAGAGAAGTCAATATCGGCTAGATCATCTGGTGAGACTTGCTGTTGCGTTGTAGCCGTGGTGAAACGTATCGGATACAACAAAGGTGGTTGCTGAAGTGGGCAATGGCTCTTTTATGGAAATGCTTCGTCAAAAATACTGTCAAAATATGAATATGAATTGAAATAATCTATGATCTAGACTATGGAATTGCGGTTTATATTCATGCGCAACCGGACATGGTATTATTGGAAATAAATGCGCGTAAAATAAAGGGAATCTCTMGTGAAACAGACCTGTAATAATTTAACATGGATTTTAATCAGCAGGCTTATTATGTTCTAGTTGTCATTTTTCATGTTCATTAGACATAAGAGAAAACCCCGGTGAAAGAATTRACTATGTATGCAACGTGGTTCTTTCCGCGCGTAATGTTTTCATACAAGGATGATTTGGGCAGGCAGGTCACCCGTGATAAGTCAGTATTGGACATCCATCCATGTCTTAGGACATCGGGAGATGACGTGAAAATCGMCCACTAGGGGCAACAGTCACCTTCAAGTGTGTTTCTGTTTTGCGTGTATGGCACATGGTCATAAGCGTCTGCCTCTGGCTCCGATGGTTTAATGTTCGAATACAGCAGGATAGAAAGTTGTTTTAGATATTTTGGTTTTAAGCCGATCCCACCTTAAGCCGAACCTTAGAAATTCGGAGTGATTCGCGTGATGGGGTCTAGTATGCTGGGGGATGGGGTCTAGTAGAGCTGTGTTGGGATGGGGTCTTGTAGAGCTGTGTTGTGATGGGGTCTAGTAGAGCTGTGTTGTGATGGGGTCTAGTAGAGCTGTGTTGTGATATGTCGGGTATAGTAGAGTATTACCGTCACCAATTACGTACTGCTGCAATGCGGTCACACTCCATCCCCACCCACCACCCCAGATGTGGAAATGCGATACCCCAGGAAAGAGACGGCTTGATTGGAGAACACACATTTCTCAGCCTTGACGTGCAGGTAATGCTCCAACAGTCGCCCAAGTACCCTGCGCACCAGAGACACATACGCGGCGCGTGTAGCGGAATAGATCAGAATATCATCGATATACACCACCACACCCTGTCCGTGCAGGTCCCTGAGAATCTCGTCTACAAAGGATAGGAAAACGGCATTCTTCAACCCATACGGCATGACGCAGTACTCATATTGGCCAGATGTGGTACTAAACGCGATCTTCCACTCATCTTCCTCCCGGATTCGCACCAAGTTATACGCGCTCCTGAGATCCAGTTTTGTGAAGAAGCGTGCTCCGTGAAATGACTCCACCACCGTGGCGATGAGAGGTAGCAGGTAACTGAAACCCACTGTGATGGAATTTAGACCTCTATAGTCAATGCACGGACGCAGACCTCCCTCCTTCTTCTTCACAAAAAAGAAGCTCGAGGAGACAGGTGACGTGGAGGGCCGAATGTACCCCTGTCCCAAAGAGTCAGTGACATATGTCTCCATAGCCACTGTCTCCTCCTGGGACAACGGGTACACGTGACTCCTGGGAAGTGTGGCGTTCACCTAGAGGTTTATCGCACAATCCCCTCGTCAATGAGCTGGTAATTGGGTCGCCCTCTTTTTACAGAAAGCGATAGCCAAATCGGCATATTCTGGGGGAATGCGCACGGTGTAGACTTGGTCCGGACTTTTTACACCGTCGTCGCACCGATCGAAACTCCTCTGACCACCCCTTTAGAGGCCCCTGTTTCCACAAAATGTTAGGATTGTGATAAGCCAAGCAGGGAATCCCCAGCACCACTGGAAACGCAGGAGAATCAATGAGGAAGAGACTAATCCGCTCCTCATGACCCCCTTCGTCACCATGTCCAGTGGAACCGTGGCCTCCCTGACTAGCCCTGACCCTAACGGTCGACTATCTAGGGCGTGCACGGGGAAGGGTTGGTCCATCTGAACCAAGGGAATCCCTAACTTAAGAGCGAACCCACGGTCCATAAAACTCCCCGCTGCGCCTGAATCATCTAGTGCCTTACGCTGGGAATGAGGGGAAAACTCAGGAAAGGAAATCAACACCTACATATCAAATCAAATCAAATGTATTTATATAGCCCTTCGTACATCAGCTGATATCTCAAAGTGCTGTACAGAAACCCAGCCTAAAACCCCAAACAGCAAGCAATGCAGGTGTAGAAGCACGGTGGCTAGGAAAAACTCGCTAGAAAGGCCAAAACCTAACATATGACCAACAGGGAGCTCTGGGTGAGCCTGGTGCTGACTCACCTGAGGTACCCATACTCTTTGGAATGATAATCACAACAACAATAATAATAGTAATAACAATAATAATAACAAAAAGTTAGTTACTGCTTACTATGCAGAAGTTATTTTCCAGTGTCCCTCCGGCTATGGCAGGCAAATACATATTTGGCTGCAAGAGGAGCCATTGCTCCTTCACCCATTAGTATTTTTAGCTTTACCTCTGGGTTTAATAAGTTAAAATGTGGAATAAATGTAGTCATTTCTGTGAATAATGAATCTCTTGCTGAGGAATATTTCTCACAGTAAAGGAGAAAGTGCATCTCTGTTTCTACCTCCCCTGTCGGGCAGTGACCACATACACGCTCCTCTTTGGGTAGCCATGTCTTTTTATGTCTGCCGGTTTCTATTGCCAATCGGTGGTCACACCTGTACTTGGTAAGGATCTGTCTCTGCTTTGTATCTCTGATAGAGTAGAGATACTCAGCCAATTCATATTCTCTGTTTAGGGCCAAATAGCAATTTAGTTGGCTTTGGGATGTTGTTTTGTTATTCCAATGTTGTAAATATGATTCCTTTGATCAAATCAAATCACTTTTTTTTTGTCACATGCGCCGAATATAACAGTTGTAGACCTTACAATGAAATCTTTACTTACAAGCCATTAACTAACAATGCTGTCACGTTCGGACCATAGTTATTTTCTATTTTCTTTGTTTTAGTGTGGGCGTGAGTTGGGTGGGTAATCTATGTTTTCTATTTCTGTGTTGGTTTTCTGTGTTTGGCCTGATATGGTTCTCAATCAGAGGCAGCTGTCAATCATTGTCCCTGATTGGGAACCATATTTAGGTAGCCTGTTTTCTGTTGGGTTTTGTGGGTGGTTGTCTTCAGTCTTTGTGTGTCTGCACCAGATAGAACTGTTTCAGTTCTGTTTCGGTTTTCACTTTGTTGTTTTTGTATACTTCATTAAATAAGATGAACAATTACCACGCTGCGCATTGGTCCTCTGATCCTTCAAACTTCTCCTCCTCAGCCGAGGAGGAAGACGGCAGCCGTTACAAATGCAGTCTTAAGAAAAACAAAAAAGAAGTGCTAAGAATAACAAATAATTTAAAAGCAGTAAATAACAATAGCAGGGCTAAATACAGGGGGTACCGGTACAGAGTCAATGTGCAGGGGCACCGGTTAGTCGAGGCAATTGAGGTAATATGTACATGTAGGTAGAGTTATTAAAGTGACTATGCATAGATAATAACAGAGAGCAGCAGCGTTGTAAAAGTGTGGGGGGGGCAATGCAAAAAGTCTGGGCAGCCATTTGATTAGATGTTCAGCAGTCTTATTGTTCCTGACCTTATTTCCTTTGTTTAGCCTTGTTTAGTTGGTCAGGACGTGAGCTGGGTGGGCATTCTATGTTATGTGTTTCTATGTTGGGTTCATTGTATTAGCCTGATATGGTTCTCAATCAGGGGCAGGTGTTTTACGTTTCCTCTGATTGAGAACCATATTAAGGTAGGCTGTTCTCACTGTTTGTTTGTGGGTGATTGTTGCTGTGTCTGTTTCACCACACGGTACTGTTTCGTTTTGTTCCTGTTCGTGCGTTCATGTTTTATGTTCTCAAGTTCAGGTCTGTTCACGTTGTTTTGTTATTTTGTATTTGTCAGTGTTCTGTTTAGTTGGATAATTCATAAAAATTCAACATCATGAACATTCACCACGCTGCGCCTTGGTCCTCCTCTCTTCCACAAAGACGAGCGTTACACTTATGGCTTGGGGGGTAGAAGCGGTTTAGAATCCTCTTGGACCTAGACGTGGCGCTCCGGTACTGCTTGCTGTGCGGTAGCAGAGAGAACAGTCTATGTCTTGGGTGGCTGGAGTCTTTGACAATGGTTAGGGCCTTCCTCTGACACTGCTTGGTACAGAGGTCGTGGATGGCAGGAAGCTTGGCCCCGGTGATGTACTGGGCCGTTCGCACTACCCTCTGTAGTGCCTTTGTGGTCGGAGGCCAAGCAGTTGCCATACCAGGCAGTGATGCAACCCGTCAGGATGCTCTCGATGGTGCAGCTGTAGAACCTTTTGAGGATCTGAGGAACCATGCCAAATCTTTTCAGTCACCTGAGGGGGAATATGCTTTGTCGTGCCCTCTTCACGACTGTCTTGGTGCGCTTGGACCATTCTAGTTTGTTGGTGATGTGGACACCAAAGAACTTGAAGCTCTCAACCTGCTCCACTCACACCCCGTCGATGAGAATGGGGGCCTGCTCGGTCCTCCTTTTCCTGTAGTCCACAATCATCTCCTTTGTCTTGATCACGTTGAGGGAGAGGTTGTTGTCCTTGCACCACCCGGTCAGGTCTCTGACCTCCTCTCTATAGAATGTCTCATCGTTGTCGGTGATCAGGCCTATGTCGTGGCAGAATCAGATTTAGCTAAGTAACATAGATAGATAAGATGTTATTTTCATCATATGCTTGTGAGATACTTGTCATTAGAATCTTCTGAGCTAGGGATTGGTAACTTGGGGCCAGAGAGGGGAGAGGTCAGGCTTGTCTTCATATGTCAATGTATCTGTTAAACCATGTGGTGCTAAGTAGAATATTAGAAGGGGAGGAGGACAGAGTGGAATGTTGGTTTCTTATGGGAACGTTGTTTGTAACTATTCCTAAACCATGGGATGGAGTTATTAGAGAGTTACTCTCTCAATTCAACTTCAATTTAAGGACTTTATTGGAAACGTATGTTTACATTGCCAAAGCAAGTGAAATAAACAATGAAGAAATGTACAGTAAGCATTACACTTCGAATATAGACATCTTACATTTCATATTAGGTATATATACAGTGTTGCAATGATGTGCAAATAGCTAAAGTACGAAAGGGAAAATAAATAAACATAAACATGGGTTGTATTTACAACGGTGTTTGTTCTTCACTGGTTGACCTTTTCTTGTAGCAACAGGTCACATCTTGCTGCTGTGATGTCACACTGTGGTATTTCACCCAGTAGATATGGGAGTTTATCAAAATTAGATTTTTTTTTGAATTCTTTGGAAGTCTGTGTAATCTGAGGGAAATATGTGTCTCTAATATGGTTTTACATTTGGCAGGAGGATAGGAAGTGCAGCTCAGTTTTCACCTCATTTTGTGGGACATGTGCACATGGCCTGTCTTCTCTTGAGAGCCAGGTCTGCCTTTGGCGGCCTTTCTCAATAGCAAGGCTGTGCTCACTGAGTCTGTACATAGTCAAAGCTTTCCTTAAGCTTGGGTCAGTCACAGTGCTCACTGTCACGGATCCCTCTGGAACTTTAATTAAGCACACCTGGCCCCTATTCCCAGTGATTAGTAATTGTATAAGTGTGCCCTTGGTTTACCAGTGTCCTGTTGATTATTGTTACAATGTCCGTTGGTATGTGTGAGTATGTGTTTTGGATTTTGTGGTTTGTGCAGATGATTACAGGTCTCGTCCTGTAATTGTTGATCATTGTGCGCTGTGTTTATTCAAGGTACTCCTTGAAGGTGCTCTTTTGTTTGGGTTTGTTTGGTCTTTGTCCCCGTGGCCGTAATTTGGGTAAGAAATAAAAAAAACTATTCCTGCACCTGTCTCCCGACTCATTCATACCAATGTGACACTCACTGAGTCCGTACATAGTCAACGATATCCTTAATTTTGGGTGAGTCAGTGGTCAGGTATTCTGTGTACTCTCTGTTTAGGGCCAAATAGCATTCCAGTTTGCTCTGTTTTTGTTCATTCTTTCCAATGTGTCAAGTAATTCTCTTTTTGATTACTCATGGTTTGGTTGGGTCTAATTGTGTTGCTGTCCTGGGGGTCTGTTTGTGAACAGAGCCCCAGGACCAGCTTGCTTAGGGGACTCTTCAGGTTTATTTCTCTGTAGGTGATGGATTTGTTATGGAAGGTTTGGGAATCACGTTCTTTTTGCTGGTTTTAGAATTGAATGGCTTTTCTGGATTTTGATAATTAGTGGGTATCGGCCTAATTCTGCTCAGCATTATTTGGTGTTTTACGTTATACACAGAGGATATTTTGCAGAGTTCTGCATGCAGTCTCAATTTGGTGTTTGTCCCATTCTATGAATGCTTGGTTGGTGAGCGGACCCCAGACCTGACAACCATAAAGGGCATTGGGTTCTACAACTGATTCAAGTATTTTTTAGCCAGATCCTAATTGGTATGTCAACTTTTATGTTCCTTTTGATGGCGTAGAAGGCAATTATTGCCTTGTCTCTCAGATCATTCACAGCTTTGTGGAAGTCACCTGTGGTGCTGATAAGGCAAAGGTACTGTATGTATAGTTGTTTGTGTGCTCTAGGGCAACGGTATCTAGATGGGATTTGTATTCGTGGTCCTGGCGACTGGACCTTTTTTGGTCTTACTGAGATTTACTGTCAGGGCCCAGGTCTGGCAGAATCTGTGCAGAAGATCTAGGTGCTGCTGTAGGCCCTCCTTGGTTGAACAGAAGCACCAGATCATCAGAAAACAATAGACATTTGACTTCAAATTCTAGTAGGGTGAGGTGCTGCAGACTGTTCTAGTGCCCTTGCCAAATTGTTGATATGTTGAAGAGAGTGGGACTTAAGCTGCATCCTTACTGTTCATAGAATTTCTACACAAACAGCTGGAGGCAGGTTTTTCTCCTATAGAGATCCATTTTTATGGAATGGTCTGCCTATCCATGTGAGACGCAGACTCGGTCTCAACCTTTAAGTCTTTATTGAAGACTCATCTCTTCAGTAGGTCCTATGATTGAGTGTAGTCTGGCCCAGGAGTGTGAAGGTGAACGGAAAGGCTTTGGAGCAACGAACCGCCCTTGCTGTCTGACTGGCCGTTTCCCCTCTCTCAAAGTTTTGGGACACTGTACAGTCCATGGAGATTAAGAGCCCCTCCTCCCAGCTGCCCACTGCACTGAGGCTAGGAAGCACTGTCACCACTGATAAATCCACGATAATTGAGAATTTCAATAAGCATTTCTCTATGGCTGGCCATGCTTTCCTCCTGGCTACCCCAACCCCGGCCAACAGCTTCGCACCCCCCGCAGCTACTTGCCCAAGCCTCCCCAGCTTCTCCTTCACCCAGATAGCAGATGTTCTGAAAGAGCTGCAAAACCTGGACCTGTACAAATCAGCTGGGCTAGACAATCTGGACCTTCTCTTTCTAAAATGATCCGCCGCCATTGTTGCAACCCCTATTACCAGTCTGTTCAACCTCTTTTGTATCGTCCGAGATCCCTAAAGATTGGAAAGCTGCAGCGGTCATCCCCCCCTTCAAAGGGGGTGACACTCTAGACCCAAACTGCTACAGACCTATATCCATCCTGCCCTGCCTTTCTTAAGTCTTCGAAAGCCAAGTTAATAAACAGATCACTGTCCATTTCGAATCCCACCGTACCTTCTCTGCTGTGCAATCTGGTTTCCGAGCTGGTCACGGGTGCACCTCAGCCACGCTCAAGGTACTAAACGACATCATAACCGCCATCGATAATAGACAGTACTGTACATCTTTTTTCTATGCAAACTTTCTAAAAAGAAATTAAAGCTGAAGGTCTGGAGGAGAGAGTGAAAGTAGGACCAGGGTTTGTGTTAGGAGAGGAGAAGGGGAGAGAGGTAGGGGAGAGAGGTGAGGAGATGAGGAAGGGAGAGAGGTATATGAGAGTGGAGAGGTTAGGGGAGGAGGGAAGAGAGGTATATGAGAGAGGAGAGGTTAGGTGAGGAGAAGAGAGAAGGAAAGATGATGGGTCAAGGTGTTAAAGGGATATTGTGAGATTCTGGCAATTTAGCCCTCTTTAGTTTGAAGGACATTTTTAAATTAAACTACTGTAGCTTCGGCACAATTGCCAACTATGAGAGCAGATCCCAAAGACTTCTAGTCATTGCGCTGACGCTAGTTAGCGATCGCTGGAAAAACTACCTTCAAAGTTCTTCAAATTGCATGCAGAGACAAAATCTGACTCTTGGTAAGAAAATGGTTTTACTTGCCAAAATATTGCACTATCCCTGTCAAGTTTTGACCTCTTTCTTGTGCAATTCCCCACTTGAAAAGGACAGTCCCTCCACATGAAGATTTTAACTGGATTTCACTCAATAAACAGCCATGGAATCAGTTGTTTGTCTTTTATTTACCATTCTTTGGTTGGCAGTAAACAGGTGAAAAACCTCAAAAAAGAGATGACAAATACAAGTCATTATTTGAGTTGACAGCCTAATTAAATACACAAAATTATCCACATTCACCTCAGATAACACATTTCTGCCACCATAAAACACAAGGTTTCCACTTTTAAGCAAATGTTTCTCAAATTAGAAACCCACCATTTTTAATCAAATGAGCAGAATCAGCATATTTTTATCTAAATTTGCATTTTGCCAAATACATTCAAACTATTTTTAGTAGTAAAAAATTACATTTATTTTCTAATCAGTAGTTTTAAAACAGACAAATCTTTCATTTTTTAGCCAAAGATTTTTTAGACTATACATTTGTTACTGAATTAAGAACTTGTTTTAGCGTAAGATTTCTACAAAGTTTAAATTACTTTTAACCATTTCAAACAAGTTCTTTGTCAACAATGAATTTGGCTCTTCTTACTTTTCCTTTATACCCCACAAACAACATTTGAAGTTATAAATACCACTGCAAAAGTCCTATCAAAGTTATGAGTCTGTGTTTTCCAGAGTATCATTAGCAGTGCACTGCTTAAGTCAGTATAGTCAAGCATGGCCAATATGGCGCTTACCGGCTGTCTTTCACAGTTTTGTGGAGGGCTTGGACTTGCACAGTCACCTTGATCACAAAGATGAAGTTTCCTTGGTCTTGTGGTGTTATAAATACTCCTTTCACTGCGGTCTAAAGACAACAGCAGAGCCAGGTGCTGGCACGCCCTGATTTCCTGGAAGATTTGTTCCACCTGGTTCACCACTGATTGAAGGAGGAGGAGTTTCACCACTGAGGAGCTCCCAGGCAGTTTGTCAGCACAATCCCTTTAAGGAGGAAATGGCATCGGTTCCAATCCAAGTGCCATTTATCAAACTCCAGGCGGTGCTATGTTCAGATGACATGAAAATAGAGCTGTTTAGTCATGAACTTCAGTGGTGGTTTTGGTGTGGAAAAACAGAAGCATGTGCAGAGAAGTACCTCATACCTACAGTAAAATATGCTTCTGCATCTTTAACGTTTATGAAGTGATTTTGCTTCCCTGGTTCTGTGGCCTTTTTTAAGCTCAACGGCATCATAAACTTTACCAAGTACCAGGACATTATAGTCGGAGAAAAAACTAGTTCTCTCTGCCGGGATGCTGACATTGGCTGCAAGTGGATCTTCAAGCAAGACAATAGTCCCCGAGCACACATCAAAATCCACAATGAAATGGTTAAATGACCACAAAATCAATATGTTGCAATGTCCATCTCAGTCTCCGGACAGAAAGGACGCCTGTATCTTTGTAGTGACTGGGTGTATTGATACACCRTCCAATGTGTAATTAATACCATTCTCAAAGGCATATTCAATGTCTGCTTTTTATTTTTTTTTACCCATCTATCAATAGGTGCCCTTGGTTGCRAGGCATTGGAAAACTCCCTGGTCTTTGTGGTTGAATCTGTGTTTGAAATGCATTGCTCGACTGAGGGACCTTACAGATAATTATATGTGTGGGGTACAGAGATGAGGTAGTCATTCAAAAATCATGTCAAACATTATTATTGAACACAGAGTGAGTCCATGCAACTTATAATGTGACTTGATAAGAACATCTTTACTCCTGAACTTGTTTAGGTTTGAATACTTATTGACTCAAGACTTTTCAGCTTTTCATTTTGCTTTTATCATCAAGCTGCAAATTTAGAGTGACAATGATTTTCCCCAAATGAGAAACTCACGCGCTGCAAAGATATTCCAGTTAGGCTACACCCATTGTAAAGAGGATTAATGGGCTTCATTTTAACAAGTTATTTTGCCACTTTAGTTGTGACACAAACCTTATCAAAACACATGGTGCGGCAGGGTAGCCTAGTGTTAGAGTGTTGGACTAGTAACCGAAAGGTTGCAAGATTGAATCCCCGAGCTGACAAGGTACAAATCTGTCGTTCTGCCCCTGAACCCACTGTTCCTAGGCCATCATTGAAAATAATAATTTGTTCGTAACCGACTTGCCTAGTTAAATAAAGGTAAAATAAAACATATAGGCCTATGGGCTCAGCTACATGAGGTGTGGCACCATGATTTGTAGAAGTGGCCAAAAAAAAGGTATGTGCTCTTTCTTGAATTCCACTGGGCATCATTCACAACTGATGGGCTAATATTGTCACCCATCAGACTATTCTTGATTTAATCTGGTCTTTAAATGTTCTAAATGTGTGAAATTTGTTTTGATTTAGAATGGACAATTATCATGCATCTGTCTCGAAAAAGGGGCAATAATGTATTTTTAGTAGATAATGTATTATTCCAGCCCAGGTGAATTTAGATTTTGGCTAGATGGGGTTCATTGTATGTGCAAAGTTTTACGCTGATCCAATGAACCATTTTATTCCTGTTCAAAATGTTGTATCAACACTGCCCAAATGTGCCTAAGTTGTTTATTAATGAACATTATCTGACTTAGGACTCTAGGCGCAATTTAGATTTTGGCTACTAGATTGCAGCAGTGTATGTGCAAAGATTTGCATTTCTATTCAAAATGTTGTATAAAGTCTGCCCAAGCTACTGTAAATTGGAGAGTGCAGTTTGATTAACAAGAAGTTAAGTTAAGTTTTCTGCCTGAATAAGACATGTATGTCCTGGGAAATGTTCTTGTTACTTACAACCTCAGGCTAATCACGTTGGCTCAACCATCCCGCAGGGGGGACACCGATCCCAAGGTTAACTGAATTGGAGAATTTAGTATGTATGTGTGTGTGTGCCCCATTATAACCTCACCACTATTCCACTACATGACCCTATCTGATCCTACATCAGGCTGACAGCCTGGGAGAACGGGACACTATCGTTCATCACACCTTGTAACTCTTCTGCTGTAAAATCTCATAACCCAAGGAGTTCTCTGCAGCTACCACCACAACATCTATTTTCTGTGATTTATGTTCCATTTCTGCAGTACAGTTGATAACCATGGCTATGAAACCAACCTTACTGAAACACATGTTATTCCTATCACTCTCTATTGGCCTCGGCATACTCACAGGGTGCCTCTCAGGATCCCTCGAAACTGGACCCATCTCCCTCTACTACACTCTTCACTGCCTATGAAGATTCCTTCAGAGAAAATGACTCAAGTAAARGTGAAAGTCACCCAGTAAAATATTACTTGAGTAAAGGTTTAAAATAAACTGAAGTATCAACATTAAATGTAAATTGATCAAACGTAATTGATCAAATATACTTAAGTATCAAAGCAAAAGTATAAATCATTTCAAATTCCTTACAATAAGCAAACCAGACGGCACCATTTTCTTGTTTTTTTAAATATAATTACGCATAGCCAAGGGCATACTCCAACACTCAGTCACAATTTACAAACAAAGCATTTGTATTTAGTGAGTYTGCCAGGTCAGAGGCAGCAGGGATGACCAGGGATGTTCTCTTGATAAGTGAGTTGGACCATTTTTCTGTCCTGCTAATCGTTCAAAATGTAACGAGTACTTTTGGGTGTCAGGGAAAATGTATGGAGTAAAAAGTACATTGTTTTCTTTAGGAATGTAGTGAAGTGAAAGTAGTCAAAAATATAAATAGTAAAGTAAAGATACCCCCAAAAACAACTTAAGTAGAAATACTTTCAAGTAGTACCTAAGTTCTTTACACCACTAACTAATGGCCCGACAACGGGATCTCTCGTTGGGTTAATGAGGCAACTAGTCACACCTAATTTCAACAACACTTCCCCTTCAAATTCACAGTAGATGTAAGGGTGATACCTCTGCTTCAGGCCAGCTCCTTGTAGTCTTTACAAACATTAAGCAGCTTGATCCAAATTTGGTCCAACCGGAAGGACACAAGTCTTCTTCTAGAATTGAATCTGTAAGGAGAAGTTACATGTGGCTTTAAAGGCTAGTGGAGACAGAACTACAAATCACAGCTACAATATTAATTGTAGATCAGTCAGTCACCTCTGCTACAACAAACATACAGAACGAGTCAAGAAAAGTGGACTCTTACGTGCATCTCCTAGAGCAAAGGCAGCACTGAGAAGCAGAAGWCTGGTCAACATGGTCATGGAGTCTCCTGAGAGAAACAAAGAGTGAAGCCATCAAAACCAATTCAGTGAAAACTTCAGTGTTTAGGGGAGTGTAGTGTTCCCCTGACCTCTACACGTACCCCAGCCATTCCACTTATCCGATGTATTCCAGTACTATTCACAGATTGCCAGCAGCATACCACTGCTGGCTTCCTTCTGAAGCTAAGCAGGGTTGGTCCTGGTCAGTCCCTGGATGGGAGACCAGATGCTGCGGGAAGTCGTGTTGGAGTGCCAGTAGGAGGAACTCTTTCCTCTGGTTTAAAAAAATGTATTTCCCAATGCCCCAGGGCAGGGATTGGGAACACTCCCCTGCGTAGGGTGCCGTCTTTCGGATGGGACGTTACCGCTCTAGGATAGGTGGGACGGTAGCGTCCCACTTGGCCAAAATCCAGAAAAAAAATGTAGCACTCCAAATATATTACTATAAAAATCAATCTTTCATGAAATCACACATGTTGTGAATCAAGCCAACATGTCTGATTTCAAAAAGGATTTACAGGGAAAGCACACCAAACAATTATGTTAGCTCAGTACATAGCCACAAAAAAACAGCCATTTTCCCAGCAAAAGATAGTAGTAACAAAAACCAGAAATAGAGATAAAATTAATCACTAATCTTTGAACATCAGATGACACTCATGACATCATGTTACACAATACATTTGTTTTGTTCGATAATGTGCATATTTATTTCCACAAATCTCGGTTTACATCGGCGCCATGTTCAGAAATGCCTCAAATTTCCAGAGTAATTACAGAGAGCCACGTCAAATAACAGAAATAGTCATCATAAACTTTGATGAAAAATACATGTTTTACATATAAAGATACACTTGTTCCTAATGCAACCGCTGTGTCAGATTTCAAAGAAACTTTACGTAAAAAGCACACCATGCAATAATCTGAGACGGCGCTCAGATAGTAACAACATTTCTCCGCCATGTTGGAGTCAACAGAAATACGAAATTACATCATAAATATTCCCTTACCTTTGATTATCTTCATCAGAATGCAGTGCCAGGAATCCTAGTTCCACAATAAATCGTTCTTTTGTTCGATAATGTCCATTACTTATGTCCAATTAGCAAATTTTGCTAGCATGTGTAGTACACGTGTCCAAACGCTCGCGCAGATGCAGGCAAACGTCGGACGAAAACTTCAAAAAGGTCTATAACAGGTCGAATAAACTGGTCAAACTTAGTAGAGAATCAATCTTCAGGATGTTGTTATCATTTATATCCAATAACGTTCCAACCGAAGCATTCTTTCATGTCTGTATAAGTAATGGAACGCAAGGTGACAACATGAGGAAAGCGCATGACCAAGAACTGGCAATCTGCCAGAACACTGACTCTTTCCCCTCCAATCCGGTCCCACAACACAGCATAAGCTTCATTCCACGTTCTACTGACTATTGACATCTAGTGGAAGGCTTATGAAGTGCAAACAGATCCATATATTACAGGGAATTGATTAGGCGATGACTTTAACGACGACTCAGAATATTATTTTCCTTTTTGGATTATTTCTCAGGTTTTTGCCTGCCATATGAGTTCTGTTATACTCAGATATCATTCAAACAGTTTTAGAAACTTCAGTGTTTTTTCTATCCAATAGTAATAATAATATGCATATATTAGCATGTGGGACAGAGTAGGAGGCAGTTCACTATGGGCACAAAATTCAGCCAAAAGTGAAAATGCTGCCCCCTATACCAAAGAAGTTAAACGAGTGTCCTGACTCTCTAAGGTCATTAAAGATCCCATGGCACTTATTGTAAGAGTAGAGGTGTTAAGCCCGGTGTCCTGGCCATATTCCAAATCTGGCCCTCAAACCATCACGGTTACCTAATAACCCCCAGTTTACAATAGTCTCATTCATTTCCCTCTCCCCTGTAACTATTCCCCAGGTCGTTGCTGTAAATGAGAACATGTTCATTCAAATTACCTTGTAAAATTACATAAAAATAAATAAATTCAACTCCACACACAGTAGATTAGAACAGGAATATGTCTGCTTTCCTAAACACCAACCTAATCCCTAAGCTGGGCTGAGGAGAATTTCTGGGCACGTATTTCTCTCCACTCAGACAGGAGTAATAGAGGTCTAGTTCCCAAATGTAGAAATGCCCTACAGCTTTGGCTATTGCCAACTCTGTCAGAATACAGGCATTATGGTTGAACCATTTTCCATTCTGGTTCTTTTATTATCCAACAAAAAAATAAAAGCACAGTACAAAAGGCTGGCAGGTAAGGCTTCGTGGCTTGTAACACCAGTGGGTAAGGTGAAATGGCCATCAGGAAAGGCTGTGATAAGACGTCGTGGTGCTGGAGGGTACCCACCACATTAACATACGACTGACCAGTAAGCTACACCACAGTCCAATATTAGACCTATTAATTAATGAAGCAAGATCAAAGGACATTCCATAGCAACAGCTTGCAGAACATGGTTCAATGAGGTACCTGCTAGCAGCATGTGTCCCACCTCTGAAGATATATCCATAATACACTAGATGGTTCTGATTAGTCATCATTTACAGCACTGAGCAGTGATCAATACCTAAATCTAGTTTAGACACTACCCAGCCAAATATGGCTGCCAATGTTTTGTTCAGGCTTTGCACGTCCATGTTTCCTCTACTTCCAGTCTGGCCCAGCATGGTTGCCATATGGTGAGGTGGATTAGCTAGACAGCTGAGTACATCATGGAAATCCATTTTTGATTGGGGGGGGGTGAAAGTAAAACGGCATTTCATAGTTCCTTGTTCACTGAGACGCAGTGCAAAAGGCAACCGAGCAGAACAGTCTACAGGATTATAGATGTAAGTCACATTCTGCTAGCAGGGACATTTTGGACAATGTCTCATCTCACAAGCTGTAACACTTCACTTACAGTTATATTAAAGGTAGCTAGCCCAGTATTACACACCATAACAATACACAAGCTAGGATGAACAGGATATTATGTCACAACGCAGGAATTTAAAAAGTTAAAATAGCAGGAATTTACTTTAGCCAACCAACAACAGGACCAATAAAGAAACTGAGACACCACAAATACTGAACAAACCCAGGTTAAACAAGCTGCTTATATACCATAAGAATGGAAGAGGAATTGGTGATTAGCAGAGTGAGTTCAGGTGTGGTGAGTCAGCAGGAAGGGGCGGTGTCCAGGGAAAGGTGAGTAGTGGGAAGTTTGTGAATTAGCCATTATCCTTCAACAAGTGCACTACATTGTCAGGGCAACATATTCACACTATGGCTGGTCAAAAGTAGTGCACATAGGGAATAGAGGGCTATTTGGATACATTCACATACAGTATTAGATGAACAGATGTTGAAATCTCCCTTTCTGAAATCCTGCCTGTGAGTGTTCTAACTCTCCCTTTGGCTGAGATTGAGTCCTACGTCTCCCTCCCTTTTTAAAGGACCCATGCCAGTCGGACCCCTCCCTCTCGAGTTTTGCTGTAAGGTTGGTGAGAGATGGTGGTAGCAAAGTGTCATTTGAATTGAAATCAAGTTGAGTAAGTTAGCGAGAAAGATGACAAAGACAGGAGCGCAAAGAACGAACAAAGGGTAAATTGTTGTGGAAAATGTGTCTGATTAATCGTGTTTGTTGAGTAACTGATATCATAACATGAGAAGCGCCAATCCTTTAATTATAAAGGGTTTTATTTTGTATAATGCACGCAATTTTTTATAATGTAGCAGCCGTTCTAAGGCTTTTCAACTCATGTCAATTCTCGGCGACTCTTTTCTCGTATATATCAACTGCTGATTCCCTGATCACCTCCTTGCAGACGGCACCTTTCTGTAACATCTGGCCCTCTTTGGACACTGTTAACAAACCTCCAAACGAGCTCCAATGCCAATCAACACTCCTCTCGTGGCCTCCAGTGCTCTTAAACGCTAGTAAAACCAAATGCGAATGCTTTAACCGTTCGCTGCCTGCAACCGCACGCCCGACAGCATCACCACCCTGGAGTTCCGACTAGAATATGTGGACATCTATAAGTACCTAGGTCTGGCTAAACTGCAAACTCTCCTTCCAGACTCATATCACAAACATCTCCAATCCAAAATTACATCTAGAATCGGATTCCTATTTCTCACAAAGCCTCCTTCACTCGCCGCCAAACATACCCTAGTAAAACTGACACTCTATACCGATCCTCGACTTCGGCGATGTCATTTACAAAATGCCTCCAACACTATACTCAGCAAATGGGATGCAGTCTATCACAGTGCCATCGTTTTGAAACACAAAGCCCCATATACTACCCACCACTGCGACCTGTATGCTCTCGTTGGATGGCCCTCACTACATATTGTCGCCAAACCCACTGGCTCCAGGTCATCTATAAGTCTTTGCTTGGTAAAGCTCCACCCTATCTCAGCTCACTGGTCACATAGCAACACCCCCACCGTAGCACGCGCTCCAGCAGGTATATCTCACTGGTCACGATAGCAACACCCACCCGTAGCACGCGCTCCACAGGTATATCTCACTGGTCACCTAGCAACACCCACCACCGTAGCACGCGCTCCAGCAGTAATATCTCACTGGTCCACATAGCAACACCCCCCGCTAGCACGCCTCAGCAGGTAATTCACTGTCACCATAGCAACACCACCCGTAGCACGCGCTCAGCCAGGTATTCTCACTGGTCACCATAGCAACACCCCCTAGCACGCGCTCCAGCAGGTATATCTCACTGGTCACCATAGCAACACCACCAGTCAGCAGTCGCTGCCGCGTATATCTCACTGGTCACCATAGCAACACCCACCCGTAGCACGCGTCCAGCAGGTATACTCACTGGTCACCATAGCAACACCCACCCGTAGCACGCGCTCCAGCAGTATATCTCACTGGTCACCATAGCAACACCCACCCGTAGCACGCGCTCCAGCAGGTATATCTCACTGGTCACCATAGCAACACCCACCCGTAGCACGCGCGCTCCAGCAGTATTCTCACTGGTCACAAGCAACACCACACCGTAGACCGCTCCAGTAATTCCGGCACCCCCAATGCCAACACATCCTTTCGCTGCTTTTCCATCCAGTTCTCTGCTGCCAATGACTGGAATGAACTGCAAAATAATTTTAAAAATGTTTAAGTCGCTGAAGCTGGAGACATATTTCCCTCACTAACTTTAAACATCAGCTATCTGAGCAGCTAACCGATCGCTGCAGCTGTACATAGTCCCATCTGTAAATAGCCCATCCAATCTACCTACCTCATCCCCAAATTGTTTGTTTACTTTTCTGCTCTTTTGCACACCAGTATTTCTACTTGCACATCATCATCTGCACATCTATCACTCGTGTTAATTTGCTAAATTGTAATTACTTCGCTACTATGGCCTATTTATTGCCTTACTGCCTCATGCCATTTGCACACACTGTATATAGACTTTCTTTCTTTTGTGCTATTGACTGTACTCTTGTTTATTCCATGTGTAACTCTGTGTTGTTGTTTGTGTCGCACTGCTTTGCTTTATCTTGGCCAGGTCGCAGTTGTAAATGAGAACTTGTTCTCAACTAGCCTACCTACTTAAATAAAGGTGGAATAAAATACAAAAATTAATAAAAAACTGGGATCCTCTGCCATAAATCCTATTACAGGGGCTGAGTCACCTGTAAGTCTTTACTGAAGAATCATCTCTTCAGTAGGTCATATGATTGAATGTAGTCTGGCCCAGGAGTGTGAAGGTGAACGGAAAGGCTCTGGAGCAACGAACCGCCCTTGCTGTCTCTGCCTAGCCGGGTCCCCTCTCTCCACTGGGATTCTCTGCCTCTAACCCTGTTACAGGGGCTGAGTCACTGGCTTACTGGTGCTATTCCATGCCGTCCAATTTTGAACAAGCTAGAGGGTGGGGTGGTTCACTTGAGTGGGTTGAGCCACTGACATGGTCTTCTACCCCACCGTTGGTTTGTGCCGTGGCGGAGATCTTTGTGGGCTATACTCGTCCTTGTCTCAGGATGGTAAGTTGGTGGTTGAAGATATCCCTCTAGTGGTGTGGGGGCTGTGCTTTGGCAATGTGGATGGGGTTATATCCTGCCTGTTCGGCCCTGTCCGGGGGTATAGTCGGACGGGGCCACAGTGTCTCCCGACCCCTCCTGTCTCAAGCCTCCAGTATTTATGCTGCAGTAGTGTATGTATCGGGGGGCTAGGGTCAGTCTGTTATATCTGGAGTATTTCTCCTGTCTTATCCAGTGTCCTGTGTGAAGTTAAGTATGCTCGCTCTAATTCTCTCTCTCGGAGGAGGACCTGAGCCCTAGGACCATGCCTCAGAACTACTTGGCCTGATGACACCTTGCTGTCCTCAGTCCACCTGGTCGTGCTGCTGCTCCAGTTTCAACTGTTCTGCCTGCGGCTATGGAACCCTGACCTGTTCACCGGACGTGCTACCTGTCCCAGACCTGCTGTTTTCAACTCTCTAGAGACAGCAGGAGCRGTAGAGATACTCYGAAYGATCGGCTATGAAAAGCCAACTGACATTTACTCCTGAGGTGCTGACCTG
>NW_019947719.1:35841-43852 GCF_002910315.2 Salvelinus sp. IW2-2015
GACAGGGCTATGTGTACAACTTGCCCACCAAAATGAGGTTGGAAACTGAGCTGCACTTCCTAACCTTCCTGCCAAATGCCATTGGACCATTTTTAGAGGACCACTCACAGCAGGGCAATGTCTGTGACCAGTTGCCACAAGAAAAGAGCAATTCCAGTGAAGAACAAAAACCATTGTTAAATAAACTCATTATTTTATGTTTGTATTTATGGTTTTCTTGTACTTGAACTATTTGCACATAATATTGGAATTTGAACCGTGGAATGAGCGGAACTGGAACGAAGCTGCAACAAAACACTCAAACTGCCAGTTTTTATCTCCAATCTTTCATCTAAAGACTTCAATCCATAGGACACTCTTACTGACAGTTGCTGGCTTGTTTGTATGATGTTATTGTGTGTTCTCTACCTTCTTGACCTTTTGCTGTTGACTTTTGCCCAATAATGTATTGTACCATGTGTTTGTGCTGCTTACCATGCTGTGTTGCTACCATGTTGTTGTCATGTTGTGTTTCCTACCAGGATGTGTTTCATGTGGCTGCCTTGTTATTGTTGTTGTCTTAGGTCTCTCTTTATGTAGTGTTGTGGTCTCTCTTTGTTGTGATATGTGTTTTGACCTATATATATATATATATATATTTTTTTTTATAATCCCAAGGCCCCCGTCCCCACAGGAGAGCCTTTTGGTAGGCCGTCATTGTATATAAGATTTTGTTCTTAACTGACTTGCCTAGTTAAATAAAGGTTAAATAAATACACTTTTGTGAGTGAATCCATTAAAATAATGTTTACTGTTCAATTTTTATTTTTTATTTGACTTATTTTTATGCGCTACTTCACTTGCTTTGGCAATGTTTACCATATGTTTCCGCAAGACATGAAGCCCTTCAATTTCATTTCATTTGATTTAAATTGAGAAGAGAGAGAGAGGAGAGAGGTTGGCGATGACGACTGGACAACCACTGAGTTAGATACTAGGAAGAGACCTACAGCAGGGATGAGCAAGAGATTCTTAGACGGAGAGAGAGAGAAGATGGAGGATGGAGAGAGGCTGGTGAGGATAACAGAGTAGGGGAAGGCTGAGGAAAAAGGTAGAGTGTGCCATGCCAGGGGAAAATATGATAAAAAGGAGGATAGAGAAGCTCATCAACGTTTAAAAGGTCCTAATGAGGAACTCAAGATACATGTTTATGTTTATCTTTAATACCCTGGCTTAAAGGGCCATAAGGCCAGGGAAGAGTTAGAGCCGGGAGGGTCAATTGGGAGGTCTGACCAAAGATTAAAAGGTCCGTTGCAGGCATTTTTATCTCAATATTAAGTAAACTTTCTGTGGGTAACAATGAAGTACCTTACTGTAACTGTTTTTAATTAAAAATGGTCAAAAATAAACAAAAATAGCTTCTCAGCAAAGAGGCAATTTCTCAAGCAAGAATTTTGCTTGGCCTGTCTGGGAAATGATCTGAGTGGGGAGGGATCAGTGTTAAAATAGCATTTTATTGGCAGATAGGTTTGGGACTCTGTTTCTTATTGTCTATTAACCAATTTACCACTGGTGATGTAACAATCCAATACAGGCATGAGCATTGGGTCAAATACAATTCAATTGTATTTGTCACATGCTTCAATAAACAACAGGCGAATGAGAACTAACAGTTTAAAAACTAACAGTTAAATGCAGATAAATGCAGTTAAACTAACAGTTAAATGCTTCCCAACAATGCAGAGAGAAAGAAAGAGAAATACTTTACTTTCACTTTCACTTAGGCTAGCAAATGCAGCTAGGGTAGTGTTAAGCCTACTCAAACGGCCCTGCTCAAACAGAGGAGGGATGTTATTTTAGCTAGTGGCTATGACTATCCAACACAACACTGGAACTCTTCCAAGGTAAGCTTTTGGTTTTATGAATTTATTGGCCATAGGGGTCCCCAGTGTAACTGCTAAACTGCTTTCTGACAGTACACTGTACTGCATGATTGTAGCGGGTTTACTAATGCATCAGTTTCTAGTAGTTTCTAGTTGACTATGACGTGACAAAGATGTAGGCTATATGTAGCAGTTAGCGTCATGATATGAAGGTTTTGCTTGACAGTTGATGTGTTGTTCACTGAAGTCCACAAGTGAAGGGAAAAGGTGAGTGGAGAGGTGTGGTCGATAGTTGTGAGAAGAATTTATATATACAACAAGCAAGGATCAGTGCTGTTTGTATGTTGTTGCTATGAAAGTGATGGGTAAAGGGAACATTTGAGTATCATGTAGTAGCCTAAACCTTCAATGTTACATTGAGCTGGGTGTGACATATAAAATCAGTCACCCAATGTGCTGTAATATACTGCACAAAATATAAATGCAGGCATACAACAATTTCAAAGATTTTACTTAGTTACAGTTCATATAAGGAAATCAGCAAATAAATGAATTCATTAGGCCCATAATCTATGGATTTTCACATTACTGGCCAGGGTGCAGCCATGGGTGGGCTTGGAGGGCATAGGCACACCCCTTGGCAGCCAGGCCCTTCCACTGGGGAGCCAGGCCCAGCCAATCAGAATTAGTTTTTTGGATGTGGAGGTCCTGGGCTCGCGTGGTTACAAATGGTCTGCAGTGTTGAGGCCGGTTGGACGTACTGCTAAATTCTCTAAAACCACATTTGGAAGCATGCTCCCTCAAAACTTGAGACATCTGTAGCATTGTGTTGCCTGACAAAACTGCACATTTTCAGTAGTGGCCGATTATTGTCCCCAGCAAAAGTTGCACCTGAGATAATGATCATGTTGTTTAATCAGATTCTTGATATACCACAACCTGTCAGGTGTTATTTTGGCAAAGGAAAAATGTTTCACTGACAGGGATATTTAACAAATTTGTCCACAGCATTAGCTTTTTGTGCGTATGGAAAATGTTGGAGATGTTTTATTTCAGCTCATGAAACGTAGGACCGACACTTTACATGTTGCGTTTCTATTTTTGTTCAGTGTAGAAATAAGGTCATGCAAAAAAATAAAAACACCCTACCTCATCTTAAATGGCACAGACCGACCTATGATGGGGGCTACAGATGTGAGTGCTACGGGCGATAGTCATTTAGACAGTGTGTGTGTGTGTGTGTAATTTGGCCTGGTTGTCCTGTCCATTGTACCCGGACGGCTCTTCCCACTCGGCAGTCTTATGTGACAGGATAGCCCATCATCACTCCAAACACCCTTTCCTGGAAGACACTAGGCCGCTGGCACCCTGTCCAGATAACTGCACCCTGGTCCAGACCACTACACCCTGGTCCAGATCACTACACCCTGGTCCAGACCACTACACCATGTCAGTCACACACCCTGGTCCAGATCACTACACCCTGGTCCAGTTCGCTGCACCCTGGTCCAGTTCACTACACCCTGGTCCAGACCTACTACACCATGGTCCAGACCACTACACCCTGTTCCAGACCACCACACCCTGGTCCAGTTCACTACACCCTGGTCCAGTTCACTACACCATGGTCCAGACCACTACACCTGTCCAGACCACTACACACTGGTCCAGTTCACTACACCATGGTCCAGACCACTACACCCTGGCCCAGACCACTACACCCTGGTCCAGACCCCACTACACCCTTGTCCAGACCACTACACCATGGTCCAGACCACTACACCATGGTCCAGACCACTACACACCTGGTCCAGACCACTACACCATGGCAGACCACTACACCTGGTCCAGTTCACTACACCATGACCAACACACACCCTGTCCAGACCACTACACCCTGGTGCAGACCACTATACACCATGGTCCAGACCACTACACCATGGTCCAGTTCACTACACCATCGACCAGACCACTACACCCTGGTCCAGCCCACTACACCATGGACCAGACCACTACTCTGTCTGTGTTTCTGCCTTGTTTGTGTCATGTTTACTTTAAATGAAAAACCAACCACATGTTGAAAGTGACTTTCCAAGCAGGAAATTAAATGTATTAAAAAAGATTACAAACACAAAAAATAACAAAAACATTACAAATATGCGTGATGCCAACATTATGCAGGGCTCATATCAAAGGGTGATTAGTTCATTTTCCACTGTATACTGATGGAGACTGCAGACAGGCACTTTGAGTGAAAAAGATAAATGGCCGAGTGAGCCTCTGCCTGCCACTATATAGAAGCTTGCTGCCTGCCACTATATAGAAGCCTTGCTGCCTGCCACTATATAGAAGCCTTGCTGCCTGCCCACTATATAGAAACCTTGCTGCCTGCCACTATATTGAAACCTTGCTGCCTGCCACTATATAGAAACCTTGCTGCCTGCCACTATATAGAAACTTGCCTGCCCTATATAGAAACCTTGCTGCCTGCCACTATATTAGAAACCTTGGCTGCCTGCCACTATATAGAATCCTTGCTGCCTGCCACTATATAGAAACCTTGCTGCCTGCCACTATATTAGAAAGCCTTGCTGCCTGCCACTATATAGAAACCTTGCTTGCCTGCCACTATATAGAAGCCATGCTGCCTGCCACTATATAGAAACCTTGCTGCCTGCCACTATATAGAAGCCTTGCTGCCTGCCACATATAGAAACCTTGCTGCCTGCCACTATATAGAAGCCTTGCTGCCTGCCACTATATAGAAACCTTGCTGCCTGTCACTATTATAGAAGCCATTGCTGCCTGCCACTTATAGCCAGCCTATAGAGGCCCTTGCTGCTGCCACTATATAGAAGCCTTGCTGCCTAACACTATAGCCAGCCTATAGAGGCCTTGCTGCCTGCCACTATATAGAAGCCTTGCTGCCAACACTATAGCCAGCCTATAGAGGCCTGCTGCCTGCCACTGTATAGAAGCCTTGCTGCCTAACACTATAGCCAGCCTATAGAGGCCTTGCTGCCTAACACTATAGCAGTCTATAGAGCCTTGCTGCCTAACCACTATAGCCAGCCTATAGAGGCCTTGCTGCCTAACACTATAGCCAGCCTATAGAGGCCTTGCTGCCTGCCACTATATAGAAGCCTTGCTGCCTAACACTATAGCCAGCCTATAGAGGCCTTGCTGCCTAACACTATAGCCAGGGTATAGAGGCCTTGCTGCCTGCCACTATGGCAGAGGGAAGGTAGTAAAGCAGCAGTAGACAAGCCATCAGTGGAAATTAACTCTTGTTTCTCTGTCTGTTCTCTCTGTCTGTTTTTCTGTCTTGTAATCTGTCTGGTAATCTGTCTGTTAACCTGTCTGTTTCTCTGTCTGTTTTTCTGTTTTGTAATCTGTCTGGTAATCTGTCTGTTAACCTGTCTGTTTCTCTGTATGTTAACCTGCCTGTTTTCTCTGTCTGCTAACCTGTCTGTTTTCTCTCTTGTTTCTCTCTGCAAACCTGTCTGTTTCTCTCTCTGTTTCTCTTCTGTTAACCTGTCTGTTTAGCTGTCTGTTACCTGTCTGTTTCTCTCTCTGTTAACCTGTCAACCTGTCTGTTTCTCTGTCTGTTAACCTTTATGTTCTCTCTCCTGTTTCTCTCTCTTGTTTCTCTCTCTATTTCTCATCTGTTTTCTCTCTCTATTTCTCTCTCTATTTCTGTCTGTTAACCTGTCAACCTGTCTGTCAACCTGTATGTTTCTCTGTATGTTTCTTGTCTGTTTCTCTGTCAACCTGTCTTTCTCTGTCTGTTTCTCTGTCAACCTGTCTTTCTCTGTCTGTTTCTCTGTCAACCTGTCTTTCTCTGTCTGTTTCTCTGTCAACCTGTCTGTTAACCTGTCTTTCTCTGTCTGTTTCTCTGTCACCTGTCTGTTACCTGTCTTTCTCTGTCTGTTTCTCTGTCTGTTTCTCTGTCTGTTTCTCTGTCTGTTTCTCTCTGTCTGTTTCTCTGTCTGTTAACCTGTATTTTGCTCTGTCTGTTTACTGTCTCTGTCTGCCTGTCTCTCTGTCTGCCTGTCTCTGTCTGCCTGTCTCTCTGTCTGCCTGTCTCTGTCTGCCTGTCTCTGTCTGCCTGTCTCTCTGTTTGCCTGTCTCTCTGTCTGCCTGTCTCTGAACTGGATTCAATTACACGGACATGGTCAGTGTAGCAGACACCTACTCTGATGTATACCACTCTGTTCTGTTCTGCATGAAAATGTGTGTTCGTGTGTGTAAGCATGTATAGATATGTTTCCTCTTTGATAAGACAGCAGACTTGGCACATGACAACAGTTAAGGCTTATTTTAGTATAATTGATCAATTATTCCAATGTTCATTTGAGCACCATTTACACAAGTTGATAAGCGTGTAGGACACTTTGAGGAAATCTGTATGGTCTGCATTAAAAAAGGTAGGTATAATAATACTTTTTCTAATAGGAAGTAGAGACCTATTTAAGGAAACTAGTTAAACTGCACATTAATCAGGAGGATTACTGACCATATATGAAGTCCCTCTTATCTGGAGAAGACCCTGAGCAGCTCAGTCTGAGCAGCATGTTATACATGAACAGAATCAACCATGTCTGGAAACCATGGTAACAGAGAGACCACAGAAAGACTCTCTCTCTCTCTCTCTCTCTCTCTGAGTATGCCATTGTTGCCGCCAATAGCATTGAATGCAAGGGAAGCCAGTGAACATTTAGCCTCCTTTAAAAAAAAAATTGCCAATCAGCATTTAGCTAAACTGAGTGAGCTCAGTTGTGAATGGTCCTGGCACATCAACAAGAAGTGTGAAGGGAAGCCAGTTTGGATTCGGCTTCACACCAATCACATCACCAGAATCCAAATGTATCTGACAGAATTTTTAAAAATTGTTTAATTTAGTTGTGTTGTTATCCTCCGGTGGCTAGCTAGCTTAAATCAGCCCATTACTCAATTAGCCATGGACGGAGATAGGGATTTAGAATTATGGTTTTACCTAATTCTCCGTACTCTAAGTTTGAGTTGTTCGGATCGCAAAGAAGAACAATCGTGAGATGCAGAAAAAATGAAAAGATGATGGAGGAGTGCTTGACACCATCTGTCAAGCATGGCGGAGGCAATGTGATTGCATGGGGGTGCTTTGGTGGTGGTAAAGTGGGAGATTTGCACAGGGTAAAAGGGATCTTGAAGAAGGAAGGCTATCACTCCATTTTGCAATGACGTTTAACTGGAGCCAATTTACTCCTACAACAGGACAATGACCCAAAGTACAGCTCCAAACTATGCAATAACTATTTAGGGAAGAAGCAGTCAGCTGGCATTCTGTCTATAATGGAGTGGCCAGCACAGTCACTGGATCTCAACCCTATTGAGCTGTTGTGGGAGCAGCTTGACCGTATGGTACGTAAGAAGTGCCCATCAAGCCAATCTAACTTGTGGGGGGTGCTTCAGGAAGCATGGGGTGAAATCTCTTCAGATTATCTCAACAAATGGACAACTAGAACGCCAAAGGTCTGCAAAGCTGTCATTCCTGCAAATGGAGGATTCTTTGACGAAAGCAAAGTTTGAAGGACACTATTATTTCCCCCKAAAAAATCAGTCTTGACTATATTTCATATTCATTTTGCAACTCATTTCATGTATGTTTTCATGGAAAACAAGGACATTTCTAAGTGACCCCAAACTTTTGAATGGTAGTGTTTATGTTTGTGTATGTGTATATATATATATGTGTGTGTGTGTGTGTTATTTATACAGTGGGGAGAACAAGTATTTGATACACTGTGACAATTTTGCAGGTTTTCCTACTTACAAAGCATTGGAGAGGTCTGTAATTTTTATCATAGGTACACTTCAACTGTGAGAGAAGGAATCTAAAACAAAAATCCAGAAAATTACATTGTATGATTTTTAAGTAATTAATTTGCATTTATTGCATGACATAAGTATTTGATACATCAGAAAAGCAGAACTGAATATTTGGTACAAGAAACCTTATTTTTCAATTACAGAGATCATACGTTTCCTGTAGTTCTTTGACCAGGTTTGCACACACTGCAGCAGGGATTTTGGCCCACTCCTCCATACAGACCTTCCTCCAGATCCTTCAGGTTTCGGGGCTGTCGCTGGGCAATACGGACTTTCGGCTC
>NW_019947720.1:0-8440 GCF_002910315.2 Salvelinus sp. IW2-2015
AAGAGAGAGATTCAGATTATCGAGCTATAAGGAATAGGCTGATGACCGATAAACGTGGCAGCTGAAACCAACGCAGCCAGCAAACCGGCGTAAATTTCGGGGCAGTACAGATTAGGCTTTGGTAGTTATCGGAGTAGCTTCTGTTAGCCTTTCAGGCTAGCTTCTGAATTACGCCTGGATAGTTCACGATGGATTTGTCAGATTGAGGTCAATAATGACTTTTTGTATTGGTGATGAGGGTTTGCGGAAAGCTTTTGCAGGAAAGCTTTTGTTAGTTGAGTTCTTGGATACATAAAATAAATAAAAGATTGGCGAGGAAGGTGTAAAATATATAATATTCAGGACACGAATATAGGAACAGAAAAAACGTCTGACTGTAAGCCACCTTTGGTTATTGTGACGTGTCATGACGTCGGTTCTGGAGGATTTCCGGGTTTTGGAAAGGAATTTATTAATTTGGATAGAATTTATGCACCCACATGGCATCGTGGTAACAATAGGAGATGTCGCAGTCATTCCGTCTGTTCAAAGGTGTCCGAAGGGGTGCCCTATTTTGCTGTCTCTCGCTATAGCATGGACCCCTCGCTATCTCATTCTGTACGTGATGACATTGCTCCGTTAAGATAAAAAGACCGCAGCACAAAATCTCCTCTATGCAGAGATGTTCTTTTGTTTTTATCCAAGTCTAAACACTTGCTCATTCCCCTTTTTACTTAACTTGATAAATACATTTGGCTCCTTTCTCTGGCTACTAAGATAAACTGCAACAAAAAAAAAGTGAATTGATGCCAATATCAGGCCCTGTTGGATATGCACTTTCTGCAATCTACCCATTTAAGAATGAGTTCAGAGCCGTTGGCATTGAAGTGACCAGACATTTGGTCAGCTACTGAAAATGAATTGGGACGTGAAATTTATATTCAGCTCTGAAATGAATTGGGACACTGAAATGATCAGCTTCAACAAAGTAAGATTTTTGGAAACTGGTCTTAATTCTTGTTGGTCTCTAAACGCTATTAAAAAGGTTGTCTTACCCAGTTTCTTTACCTCTTCAATGTCTACCCAGTTTCATACCACAAAGTTTACTTTAAGAAACTGGATTCAATATTAACTACATTTTTATGGGATAACAAGGCAGCCAGAATTTCAGAGAAAGAGCGGGGGTTTTGGCCTCCTCGCTTTAAATGGTATTTTGGGCTGCCAATCTGAACATTGTGTCTTTCTGAGGGAAAAGTTCACCTGCATCCGTCAGAATGATATGCTTCATGGCTTTTGATGAACAGGCCTCCTGTCTACGATCCTCACTCCTGCACTTGTTAATAGTCCAGCATATGTGAAAATAGCTCGTATGACCAGTCGTTTGTCATACTCTTAAGGATCTGAAAACAGATGAGGTATATTCTTACATACCCACTGTATAGATTGACAGCCCCTTAGCCTGAATCACGCTTTCCACCCTGCATGGATGATGTGGTGTTTTACAGTAGAACGAGAAGAGGTCAAAACGATCATAACTTACACATTGATTCTCATTTAGTTTCATTTCAACAGTTGCAGGATAAGTTTAACATGCCAGCAACATATTTTGTCAGATACCTCCAAATCGGAATTTCTTAATTAAGGACACACATCACCCAGTGTGGCATTAAGCTAAATAATCCTACATTAGATAGCCTGATCCTTGTAACCCCATTCAAAGGTCGGTCTCTAGACTGTATGATGTGCTTACAGGCCCACATAGAGGTATCCACAGACACCATTAAAAGGCTTGTGAACAAGAACTTGGTTCAGAAATCTCAGATAGCTGGGTAGAAGTCTAGATAGGACTGGGTAGAAGCTCTCAGATGAGGACTGGGTAGAAGCTTTCAGTGAGATGGGTAGAACTCTCAGATGAGGACTGGGTGAAGCTCTAAGATGAGGCTGGTAGAAGCTTCAGATAGACTGGTAGAAGCTCAGATGAGACTGGGTAGAAGCTTTCAGATGAGCTGGGTAGAAGCTCTCAGTGAGGACTGGGTAGAAGCCTCAGATGAGGACTGGTAGAAGCTTCAGATGAGGACTGGTAGAACCTCTCGATGAGGACTGGTAGAACTCTCAGATGAGGACTGGTAGAACTCTCAGATGAGGATGGGTAGAAGCTCTCAGATGAGGACTGGGTAGAAGCTCAGATGAGGACTGGGTAGAAGCTTTCAGATGAGGACTGGGTAGAAGCTCGATAGGACTGGTAGAAGCTCAATGAGGACTGGGTAGAAGCTTTCAGATGAGGCTGGGTAGAAGCTCTCAGATGAGGGACTGGTAAGCTCTCAGATGGGACTGGTAGAGCTCTCAGATGAGGGACTGGGTAGAAGCTCTCAGATGAGGACTGGGTAGAACCTCTCAGATGAGGATGGGTAAAGCTCTCAGAGAAGGGACTGGGTAGAAGCTCTAGATGAGGGACTGGGTAGAAGCTCTCAGATGAAGGGACTGGTAGAAGCTCTCAGATGAAGCCGGTAGAAGCTCTCAGATGAGGGACTGGTAGAAGCTTCAGATGAGACTGGTAGAAGCTCTCAGATGAGGACTGGGTAGAAGCTCTCAGATGAGACTGGTTAGAAGCTCTCAGATGAGGGACTGGGTAGAAGCTCTCAGATGAGGACTGGTAGAAGCTCTCAGTAGGACTGGTAGAACTCTCAGATGAGGACTGGGTAGAGCTTCAGATGAGGATGGGTAAAGCTTTCAAATGAGGACTGGGTAGAACTCTCAGATGAGGACTGGGTAGAAGCTCTCAGATGAGGACTGGGTAGAACTCTCAGATGAGACTGGGTAGCAGCTTTCAGATGAGGACTGGTAGAAGCTGTCAGATGAGGACTGGTAGAAAGCTTCAGATGAGGACTGGGTAGAAGCTTCAGATGAGGATTGGTAGAAGCTCTCAGATGAGGACTGGGTAGAAGCTTTCAGAATGAGGACTGGAGTTTGAACTCTCAATGAGGACTGGGTAGAAGCTCTCAGATGAGGGACTGGGTAGAAGCTTCAGATGAGGACTGGTAGAGCTCTCAGATGAGGACTGCGTAGAAGCTCTCAGATGAGGACTGGTAGAAGCTCTCAGATGAGGACTGGTAGAAGCTTTCAGATGAGATGGGTAGAAGCTGGATGAGACTGGGTAGAAGCTTTCAGAGAGGACTGGGTAGAGCATGATGAGACTGGGTAGAAGCTCTCAGATGAGGACTGGGTAGAAGCTCTCAGATGAGGGACTGGTAGAAGCTTCAGATGGGGACTGGGTAGAAGCTCTCAGATGAGGACTGGGTAGAAGCTCTAGATGAGGAGGGTAGAAGCTCTCAGATGAGGACTGGGTAGAAGCTCTCAGATAGGGACTGGTAGAAGCTCTCAGAGAGAACTGGTAGAAGCTCTCAGATGAGGAAAGCTGGGGTAGAAGCTCTCAGATGAGGGACTGGGTAGAAGCTCTCAGATGAGGGATGGGTAGAAGCTTCAAGATGAGGATGGGTAGAAGCTCTCATGATGAGACTGGGTAGAAGCTCTCAGATGAGGACTGGTAGAAGCTCTCAGATGAGGACTGGTAGAAGCTCTCAGATGAGGACTGGGTAGAAGCTCTCGATGAGGACTGGTAGAACTCAGATGAGACTGGGTAGAAGCTCTCAGATGAAGACTGGTAGAAGCTCTCGAGATGAGGACTGGGTAGAAGCTCTCAAGATGAGGTACTGGGTAGAAGCTCTCAGATGAGGGTACGGCTAGAAGCTCATCAGATGAGGATGGGTAGAAGCTCTCAGATGAGGGACTGGGTAGAAGCTCTCAGATGAGGACTGGGTAGAAGCTCTCAGATGAGGACTGGTAGAAGCTCTCAGATGAGGACTAGGTAGAAACTCTCAGATGAGGATGGTAGAAGTCCCAGATGAGGACTGGGTAAAAGCTCTCAGGAATATAAACCACAGTTCTGTGAATGCCAGACACAACCGTGTTTCAGTTTTAAGTGATACACAGGTTATATTACTCAAAGGTTAACTGCAATATTCCCAGACACCTCACCACTGTGTGAGAGTGCAATCAGATTGAGGGGACGTTGGACCACACTTATTCTGACATGTCTACGTGACATGCTTACTGGTCTTCATTTTTGATTACTTATGTAAAGCCTTTGACAGAGTTATAACCTCAGACTCATTGATCGCCTCTGTTTGGTAAGTTAATGGGAATAACCAGGAAGTGAAGATGTCTCTCTGTTTGTACAGTTATGGGAAAACCAGGAAGGAAGGCTGTCTCTCTGTTTGGTACAGTTAATGGGAATAACCAGGAAGTGAACAGATGTCTCTCTGTTTGGTACAGTTAATGGAATAACCAGAAGTGAAGGATGTCTCTCTGTTTGTACAGTTGATGGAATAACCAGGAAGGGAAGGCTGTCTCTCTGTCACGCCCTGACCTTAGTTATCTTTGTTTTCTTTATATTTTGGTTAGGTCAGGGTGAGACGGGGTGGTATGTGTGTTTTTGTCTGGTCTAGGGTTTTTGTATGTCTAGGTTGTGTGTGTAATCTAGGCATATGTAGGTCTATGGTGGCCTGGATTGGTTCCCAGTCAGAGGCAGCTGTTTATCGTTGTCTCTGATTGGGGATCCTATTTAGGTTGCCATTTTCCAGTTTGTTTGTGGTATTGTCTATGTTGATGTTGCATGTCTGCACTCGTTATTATTAGCGTCACGTTTGTTATTTTGTTATAGTTTGTAATAGTTTGTTTCGGTGTTCTTTCATTGTCATTAAATAAGATGTATTCACATCACGCTGCGCTTTGGTCTCCTCACTACGACGATCGTGACACTCTCTTTGTACTCTATTAGCCAAAAGGCTCATATTGCCATTTTGGAAATTAGAGACTGTACCTATCTTTGAAATGTGGTTACGGGATTTAGGGAATGTAATACATATGGAAAAGATTCGATACAATACCTCCAATAGAAGTCCAATGTTTTTATAATATGGCAGCCGATACTGGATAAATGGTCTAGTCCCCTTCAACAACTGGGTTGATGATCTGCTGCTACTCTGTGCTGTCAATATTTATTTGGTTTAACTACACTGCTTGTAATGACTATTTGCTGTCTTCTTATAATATGTACCATGCATTTTTGTATACGTAGTTAAGTTTTGTTTCGTCCTCTAAATTTGCCATCCCATTCGACACCTCAATGAATGTCCATGTTTGTATTTTTGTCTTCTTTTCTATTGGAAAATAATAAACATATTATAAAAAAAAAAGGAAGACAGAAGAGAATATTTAATCATCAATGTCTGACGGGAGTTCAGGGTCGTGGTTGGAAAACAGAGGTACGGAAGGGTTTCTCTCCCATGAACTTTCTCAGTTCGGCCTTTCAGCCACAGGCCAAGGTGAGAAGACAGGTCCCCTGCTCACTGGTCTCTTTGAGTGGTTCAGCACAGGCCAAGGTGAAGAAGACAGGTCCCTGCTCACTGGTCTCTTTGAGTGGTTCAGCCACAGGCCATGGAGAAGAAGACAGGTCTCCTGCTCATTGGTCCTTTTGAGTGGTTCAGCCACAGGCCATGGAGAAGAAGACAGGTCTCCTGCTCATTGGTCTCTTTGAGTGGTCAGCCACAGGCCATGAGAAGAAGACAGGTCTCCTGCTCATTGGTCTCTTTGAGTGGTTCAGCCACAGGCCATGGGAAGAAGAGAGGTCCCCTGCTCATTGGTCTCTTTGAGTGGTTCAGCCACAGGCCATGGTGAAGAAGAGAGGTCCCCTGCTCACTGGTCTCTTTGAGTGGTTCAGCCACAGGCCATGGTGAAGAAGAGAGGTCCCCTGCTCACTGGTCTCTTTGAGTGGTTCAGCCACAGGCCATGGTGAAGAAGACAGGTCCCTGCTCACTGGTCTCTTTGAGTGGTTCAGCCACAGGCCATGGTGAAGAAGACAGGTCCCCTGCTCACTGGTCTCTTTGAGTGGTTCAGCCACAGGCCATGGTGAAGAAGACAGGTCCCCTGCTCACTGGTCTCTTGTTGAGTGGTTCAGCCAAGGCCATGGTGAAGAAGAGAGGTCTCATGCTCACTGGTCTCTTTGAGTGGTTCAGCCACAGGCATGGTGAAGAAGACAGGTCTCATGCTCACTGGTCTCTTTGAGTGGTTCAGCACAGGCCATGTGAAGAAGAGAGGTCCCCTGCTCACTGGTCTTTGAGTGGTTCAGCCACAGCCATGGAGAAGAAAGAGAGGTCCCCTGCTCACTGGTCTCTTTGAGGGTTCAGCCAAGGCCATGGTGAAGAAGACAGGTCCCTGCTCATTGGTCTCTTTGAGTGGTTCAGCCACAGGCCATGGTGAAGAAGACAGGTCCCCTGCTCACTGTCTGGTCTCTTTGAGTGGTTCAGCCACAGGCCATGGAGAAGAAGACAGGTCTCCTGCTCACTGGTCTCTTTGAGTGGTTCAGCCACAGGCCATGGTGAAGAAGAGAGGTCCCCTGCTCACTGGTCTCTTTGAGTGGTTCAGCCACAGGCCATGGACATCAGACAGAGTTCAGATAGTGTTCAGACAGTGTTCAGATAGTGTTCAGACAGTGTTCAGACAGTGTTCAGATAGTGTTCAGACAGTGTTCAGACAGTGTTCAGATAGTGTTCAGACAGAGTTCAGACAACCTTTGATGGTCAAAGGAAAAGTATCTCATCTGTAGACTGGGGACTTCAGTTCAACATAGTGAAGACATTGTTCCTGTGACCTCAGAGTCTGTAGACTGGGGACTTCAGAGTCTGTAGACTGGGGACTTCAGAGTCTGTAGACTGGGGACCTCAGAGTCTGTAGACTGGGGACTTCAGGCCAGCAGAGTGAAGACATTGTTCCTGTGACCTCAGAGTCTGTAGACTGGGGACCTCAGAGTCTGTAGACTGGGGACTTCAGAGTCTGTAGACTGGGGACCTCAGAGTCTGTAGACTGGGGACCTCAGAGTCTGTAGACTGGGGACTTCAGGCCAACACAGTGAAGACATTGTTCCTGTGACCTCAGAGTCTGTAGACTGGGGACCTCAGAGTCTGTAAGACCCATGTGTATGAAGAGGTAGAAGATGCACTGGTTTGATATTATCTTTCCTACACAGAACATTTTCTCCAGTGAACTTTACCTCAACCAAGGTTTTCGTATTGTATGTCATTATCCCTCTATATAATAACGATATTTGTCATGAATTTACCAGTATCTTCAAGGTGAGTGCTTAACCATGAGTAAATTGCATTACAAGTCAACTCACAGCACGTTTTCATTCATATTTCTTATATGTTTATAATAATAATAAAATGCAATATGCCACTGGTGTTACAGCAGGAGTCTAACTAACCTGGAACGTTAGGTGATTGTCACGTATACGCCCTTTCCAGCGCTCTAGGTCACCAGGCTGCTCGTTATGGCGCACACCTGTCACCATCGTTACGTGCATTTAATGCCCTATATATGTCACTAACCCTTTGGTTCCTTCCCTATATATGTCCCTCGGTTCATAGTGCTCTCAGCCTCAGCCGGCTCGTCGGACTCTCACGCCTCAGCCGGCTCGTCGGACTCTCACGCCTCAGCCGGTTTTCGTCGGGCTTTCACACCTCAGCTGACTCGTAGGGCTCCTATGCCTCGGCTGGCTCGTCAGGCTCTCATGCCTCAGCCGGTTCGTCGGACTCTCACCTCAGCCGGCTCGTCGGACTCTCACACCCTCAGCCGGTTCGTCGGGTCTCACGCCTCAGCCGGCTCGTCAGGCTCTCATGCCTCAGCCGGTTCGTCTGGTTTCTGAGCCTCTGCGGAGGCGACTGGTCCGTTCCTGATCCCCGGGATCGTCCCTTGATCGATGTCCTGCGGCTGGAGCTGCCGCCAGGCATGAGGTACTGTCACGTAGCTCCCTCTCCGGCACTCTAGGTCGCCAGGCTCCCGCACCTCAGCCGGTTCGACAGGTTCCTGCGCCTCAACAGAGGTGTCCGGTCCGCTCCTGATCCCAGGATCGTCCCTTTGGCGGCGGTGCTGCGGCTGGAGCCTTGCGTTGGGGAGGGAGTACTGTCACATATATTCCCTCTCCGGCGCCCTAGGTCACCAGGCTGCTCGTTATGGCGCACACCTGTCACCATCGTTACGCGCACAAGCGTCATTAGACTCACCTGGACTCCATCACTTCCTTGATTACCTTCTCTATTTATGTCACTCCCTTTGGTTCCTTCCCCAGACGTTATTGTTTCTGTTTCAGTTTCCTGTCTGTGTGTTGTTCGTGTTTCTTGTTTTGTGTTATGTTTCGTTCATTTATTAAATAATTCAATCCCTGAACTTGCTTCCTGACTCCCAGCGTTACAGCAATTTAAGAACACCACCACTCTTTAAAACAAGCGGGTATTTTCATATTTTCATCGCCAACAGGGACACTTCAGAATAAATAAATAAATGAATAGCGATGTGCATTCATTACATTAATTCACGAGCTTGACGAGTTTACTGAGTAAAATTA
>NW_019947720.1:9531-20181 GCF_002910315.2 Salvelinus sp. IW2-2015
GCACCACCCGCGTCATCAGACTCACCTGAACTCCATCACCTGCCTGATTAACTTCCTATATATGTCACTCCCGTTGGTTCCTTCCTATATATGTCCCTCCTTTGGTTCCTTCCCTATATATGTCACTCCGTTGGTTCCTTCCTATTTATGTCCCTCCCTTTGGTTCCTTCCCTATATATGTCACTCCCGTTGGTTCCTTCCCTATTTATTGTCCTCCTTTGGTTCCTTCCTATATATGTCACTCCCTTTGGTTTCTACCATATATGTCCCTCCTTGGTTCCTTCCCTATATTGTCCCTCCCTTTGGTTCCTTCCTATATATGTCCCTCCCTTTGGTTCTTCCTATTTATGTCACTCCCTTTGGTTCCTCCCTATATATGTCCTCCTTTGGTTCTTCCTTTTATGTCATCCTTGGTCCTTCTTATAATGTCCACTCCTCCTTGGTTCCTTCCTATATATGTCACTCCCTTTGGTTCCTTCCCTATATATGTCATCCCTTTGGTTCTACCTATATAATGTTCACTCCCGTTGGTTCCTTCCTATTTTGTCCCTCCTTTTTGTTCCTTCCTATATATGTCCCTCCTTTGGGTTTCCTTCCCTATATATGTCCCTTGCCCTTTGGTTCCTTCCCTATTTATGTCACTCCCTTTGGTTCCTTCCTATATATGTCCTCCTTTGGTTCCTTCCCTATTTGTCACTCCCTTTGGTTCCTTCATATATATGTCACTCCTTTGGTTCTTCCCTATATATGTCACTCCCTTTGGTTTCTTCCCTAATATGTCACTCCTTTGGTTTCTACCCTATATATGTCACTCCCGTTGGTTCCTTCCCTATTTATGTCCCTCCCTTTGGTTCCTTCCCTATATATGTCACTCCCTTTGGTTTCTACCCTATATATGTCCTCCCTTGGTTCCTTCCATATATGTCCCTCCTTTGGTTCCTTCCCTATATATGTCCCTCCCTTTGGTTCCTTCCCTATTTATGTCCCCCTTTGGTTCCTTCCTATATATGTCCTCCTTTGGTTCTTCCTATTTTGTCACTCCTTTGGTTCCTTCCCTATATATGTCCTCCCTTTGGTTCCTTCCCTATATATGTCACTCCCTTTGGTTCCTTCCCTATATATGTCCCCTCCTTTGGTCCTTCCCTATATATGTCACTCCCTTTGGTTTCCTTCCCTATATTTGTTACTTCCCTTTGGTTCCTTCCCTATATATGTCACTCCTTTGGTTCCTTCCTTATATGTCCCTCCCTTTGGTTCCTTCCTATATATGTCCCTACTTTGGTTCCTTCCTAATATGTCCTCCTTTGGTTCCTTCCTATATATGTCCCTCCCTTTGGTTCCTTCCCTATATATGTCACTCCTTTTGGTTCCTTCCCTATATATGTCCTCCCTTTGGTTCCTTCCCTATATATGTCCCTCCCTTTGGTTCCTTCCCTATATATGTCCTCCCTTTGGTTCCTTCCCTATATATGTCCTCCCTTTGGTTCCTTCCCTATATATGTCCCTCCCTTTGGCTTCTTCCCTATATATGTCCCTCCCTTTGGTTCCTTCCCTATATATGTCCCTCCCTTTGGCTCCTCCCTATATATGCACTCCTTTGGTTCTTCCCTATATATGTCCCTCCCTTTGGTTCCTTCTATATATGTCCCTCCCTTTGGTTCCTTCCCTATATATGTCACCCTTTGGTTCCTTCCCTATATATGTCACTCCCTTTGGTTCCTTCCCTATATATGTCCTCCCTTTGGTCCTTCCCTATATATTCACCCCTTTGGTTCCTCCCTATATATGTCACTCCCTTTGGTTCCTTCCTATATATGTCCCTCCCTTTGGTTCCTTCCTATATATGTCACTCCCTTGGTTCTTCCTATATATGTCCTCCTTTGGTTCCTTCCATATATGTCTCCCTTTGGTTCCTTCCTCATATATGTCACTCCCTTTGGTTCCTGCCCTATATATGTCACTCCCTTTGGTTCCTTCCTATATATGTACTCCTTTGGTTCCTGCCCTATATAGTGTCACTCCCTTTGGTTCCTTCCCTATATATGTCCTCGGTTCATAGTGCTCTCATGCCTCAGCCGGCTCGTCGGACTCTCACGCCTCAGCCGGCTCGTCGGACTCTCACGCCTCAGCCGGTTCGTCGGGCTTCACCTCAGCTGACTCGTAGGGCTCCTATGCCTCGGCTGGCTCGTCAGGCTCTCATGCCTCAGCCGGTTCGTCGGACTCTCACGCCTCAGCCGGCTCGTCGGACTCTCACGCCTCAGCGGTTCGTCGGGCTCTCACGCCTCAGCCGGCTCGTCAGGCTCTTGCCTCAGCCGGTTCGTCTGGTTTCTGAGCCTCTGCGAGGCGACTGGTCCGTTCCTGATCCCCGGGATCGTCCCCTTGATCGATGTCCTGCGGCTGGAGCTGCGCGCCAGGCATGAGGTACTGTCACGTATGCTCCCTCTCCGGCACTCTAGGTCGCCAGGCTCCCGCACCTCAGCCGGTTCGACAGGTTCCTGCGCCTCAACAGAGGTGTCCGGTCCGCTCCTGATCCCCAGGATCGTCCTTTTGGCCGGCGTGCTGCGGCTGGAGCCTTGCGTTGGGGAGGGAGAACTGTCACATATATTCCCTCTCCGGCGCCCTAGGTCACCAGGCTGCTCGTTATGGCGCACACCTGTCACCATCGTTACGCGCACAGCGCGTCATTAGACTCACCTGGACTCCATCACTTCCTTGATTACCTTCTCTATTTATGTCACTCCCTTTGGTTCCTTCCCCAGACGTTATTGTTTCTGTTTCAGTTTCTGTCTGTGTGTTGTTCGTGTTTCTTGTTTTGTGTTATGTTTCGTTCATTATTAAATAATTCAATCCCTGAACTTGCTTCCTGACTCCCAGCGTTACAGCAATTTAAGACCAACCACTCTTTTAACACAGCGGGTATTTTCATATTTTCATCGCCAACAGGGAACTTCAGAATAAATAAATAAATGAATAGCGATGTGCATTCATTACATTAATTCACGAGCTTGACGAGTTTACTGAGTAAATTTAAATAAAGTCTCATTAGGCTCAGTGAAACAGCGATCTGTCCTGTTCATTTAACAGTCTACCTGACTGTGATGTTTGAGTAAGCCAGAAGGGAATTGATTGTAATGAGTTTCTACAACGTATTCCTGATTACAAAAGCAAGGTCAGATCAGTATTTACAAATGGATTGTTAAAACTCTAAACATGTTTGGTTTGCTAAATATTTACCAAATTCATCGGCGTCAACATGAAAATGTGCTCTACTGGTGTGGCCTCATTCAAGGCCAGGTTGGTGTCAATATTTATAATCACTATATTTTACATACAGTATCTAGACGAACCATTGGATAATAGAATTCCATGTCCTACATATTCACATGTCCTTACATATTCACGTGTCCCTACTATTCACGTCAAATGAGACTGAGAATGTGCCTTTTAAATGCTTCTCTCCCGCTCTCTTGCTTTCTCGCTTTCTCTCTTTAAAAAAAGTTAAAATGCAACATGTACACACCTCAAACACGAACACACGTACACCCACCGTCTCTCTTGAAGCAGGAATCCGTCTTACATGAAGGCTGATGACTCAGGAGTATTCACCCTGCTCTCCTTCCATGTCTCCTCTGTGTCTCCTCCATGTCTCCTCTGAGTCTCCTCCATGTCTCCTCCATGTCTCCTCCATGTTCCTCCATGTCTCTCCCATGTCTCCCTAATCTCCTCTGTCTCCTCCATGTCTCTCCATGTCTCCTCTGTGCTCCTCCATGTCTCCTCTGTGTCTCCTCCATGTCTCCTCTGAGTCTCCATGTCTCCTCTGAGTCTCCATGTCTCTCCATGTCTCCTCCATGTCTCCTCTGAGTCTCCATGTCTCCTCTGAGTCTCCATGTCTCTCCATGTCTCCTCCATGTCTCCTCTGAGTCTCCATGTCTCCGTCTGAGTCTCCTCCATGTCTCCTCTGAGTCTCCTCCATGTCTCCTCTGAGTCTCCATGTTCTCCTCATGAGTCTCCTCCATGTCTCTCTGAGTCTCCATGTCTCCTCTGAGTCTCCTCCATGTCTCCTCTCCTCCGTGAGTCTCCTCCATGTCTCCTTCTGAGTCTCCTCCATGTCTCCTCTGAGTCTCTGTTTCCTTGTGTTCTCCTCTCCATGTCTCCTCTCCGAGTCTCCTCTGAGTTCCTCTGTGTCTCCTCCATGTCTCCTCCATGTCTCTCTCGAGTTCCTCCATGTCTCCTCCATGTCTCCTCCATGTCTCCTCTGAGTCTCCTCTGGTGTCCTCCTCTGAGTCTCCTCTGAGTCTCGCTCCATGTCTCCTCTCATGTCTCCTCATGTCTCCTCTGTGTCTTCTTCCATGTCTCCTCCATGTCTCCCTCCATGTCTCCTCCGAGTCTCCTCTGTGTCCTCCATGGTCTCCTCCATGTCCTCTCAATGTCTCCTCCATGTCTCTCTGAGTCTCCTCCATGTCTCAGTCTCTGTCGAAATAAAGTCTCATTAGGCTCAGTGAAACAGCGATCTGTCCTGTTCATTTAACAGTCTACCTGACTGTGATGTTTGAGTACAGCCAGAAGGGAATTGATTGTAATGAGTTTCTACAACGTATTCCTGATTACAAAAGCAAGGTCAGATCAGTATTTACAAATGGATTGTTAAAACTCTAAACATGTTTGGTTTGCTAAATATTTACCAAATTCATCGGCGTCAACATGAAAATGTGCTCTACTGGTGTGGCCTCATTCAAGGCCAGGTTGGTGTCAATATTTATACTCACTATATTTTACATACAGTATCTAGACGAACCATTGGATAATAGCAATTCACATGTCCCTACATATTCACATGTCCTTACATATTCACGTGTCCCTACATATTCACGTCAAATGAGACTGAGAATGTGCCTTTTAAATGCCTTTCTCCCGCTCTCTTGCTTTCTCGCTTTCTCTCTTTAAAAAAAGTTAAAATGCAACATGTACACACGCTCAAACACGAACACACGTACACCCACCGTCTCTCTTTGAAGCAGGAATCCGTCTTACATGAGGCTGATGACTCAGGAGTATTCACCCTGCTCTCCTCCATGTCTCCTCTGTGTCTCCTCCATGTCTCCTCTGAGTCTCCTCCATGTCTCCTCCATGTCTCCTCCATGTCTCCTCCATGTCTCTCCCATGTCTCCTCTGAATCTCCTCCATGTCTCCTCCATGTCTCCTCCATGTCTCCTCTGTGCCTCCTCCATGTCTCCTCTGTGTCTCCTCCATGTCTCCTCCAATGTCTCTCCCATGTTCTGAATCTCCCATGTCTCTCTGGTCTCCTCCCATGTCTCCTCTGGTCTCCTCCATGTCTCCTCTGGATGTCTCCTCCATGTTCTCCACTCGTCAGTCTCCTCATGTCCTCCATGTCTCCATGTCTCTCCATGTCTCTCTGTTCTCCTCTAAGTTCCTCCAATGTCTCCTCTTAGTCCTCCTCCTGTGCTTCCTCTGAGTCTCCATTGTCTCCTCTGGTTCTCCTCCATGTCTCCTCCGAGTCTCCTCTGAGTCTCCATGTCTGCTGAGTCTCCTCCTATGTCTTCCTCCATGTCTCCTCTGAGTCCCCATGTCCCTTGAGTTTCCTTCTTCTCCCCGCATGTCTCCTCCATGTCTCCTCTGAGTCTCCTCTGTGTCCTCTGAGTCTCCTCTGAGTCTCCTCACATGTCTCCTCCATTTCTCCTCCATGTCTCCTCTGTCCTGTCTCCTCCATGTCCTCCTCTGCTCATGTCTCCTCCATGTCTCCTCCGAGTCTCCTCTGTGTCTCCTCATGTCTCCTTTCCATGTCTCCTCATGTCTCGCTCTCCATGTCTCCTCTGAGTCTCCTCCATGTCTCCTCTATGTCTCCTCTGAGTCTCCTCTGAGTCTCCTCCATGTCTCCTCTCGAGTCTCCTCCATGTCTCCTCTGAGTCTCCTCCATGTCTCCTCTGAAGTCTCCCCATGTCTCCTCCATGTCTCCTCCATGTCTCCTCTGAAGTCCTTCCTCCATGTCCTCCCTGCCATGTCTCCTCCATGTCTCCTCTGAGTTCCTCTGATCTCCTCCATGTCTCCTTGTCTCCTCTGTTCCTCATGTTCCTCCAGTCTCCTCGCGAGTCTCCTCTGTGTCTCCTCCATGTCTCCTCCATGTCTCCTCCGATCTTCCTCTGTGTCTCCTCTGGTGTCTCCTCCATGTCTCCTCCATGTCTCCTTCCGAGATGTCTCCCTCCGAAGTCTCCTCCTGTCTCCTCTGTGTCTCCTCCGAGTCTCCTCTGTGTCTCATCCATGTCTCCTCCGTGTCTCCTCCATGTCTCTCTCTGTGTCTCCTCGATGTCCTCTATGTCTCCTCCATGTCTCCTCCGAGTCTCCTCCGAGTCTCCTCCGAGAGTCTCCTCCGAGTCTCCTGAGTCCTCCTCCATGTCTCCTCTGAGTCTCCTCTGTGTCTCCTCTGTGTCTCCTCCATGTCTCCTCCATGTCTCCTCTGAGTCTCCTCCATGTCTCCTCTGTGTTCCTCCATGTTCCTCTGTGTTTCCTCAATGTCTCCTCCATGTCTCCTCCATGTCTCCTCCATGTCTCTCATGTCTCCTCTATTCGTCTCCCTCTGTGTCTCCTCCATGTCTCCTCCATGTCTCCTCATGTCTCCTCTGAGTCTCCTCCATGTCTCCTCTGAGTCTCCTCATGTCTCTCCATGTCTCCTCTGAGTCTCCTCCATGTTCCTCTGAGTCTCCTCTGTGTCTCCTCCATGTCTTCCTCCATGTCTCCTCTGTGTCTCCTCCATGTCTCCTCTGAGTCTCCTCTGTGTCTCTCCCTCATGTCTCCTCCATGTCTCCTCCATGTCTCCTCTGAGTCTCCTCCATGTCTCCTCTGAGTCTCCTCTGAGTCTCCTCTGAGTCTCCTCTGGAGTCTCCTCTGAGTCTCCTCTGAGTCCTCCTCTGTGTCTCCTCTGAGTCTCCTCTGAGTCTCCTCTGTGTCTCCTCCATGTCCATGTCTGTTCTCAGAACAATGATCTGGCTGAACTGCTAAACTGAATGTTTTCATCATGACAACAATGTGTCACAGAAGCCCTTCAGAATGACGAATATCAGATGCCTTCCAAGTTGATTGGGTTGTTAGGAAATGTATTCTCTGTGCAGAGCCGAACAGCCATGAATTTGCCATCCTCACTGTGGGTTTGTAGAGATGGTGCCAATGCAACCCAACAGAAGAAGAAGAGATTCCAGCAGAATGCTTTCAGTCTCTACCTGTATTAATCATCTCAGCTCAATTTCTCTGTGTTTTGTCACAATGCCCACAGACTGTATTATACTGAGACGGAGAAAGAGACACAGAGACACACAAAGAGAGAGAGATGGAGAGAGACAGAGTGAGAGAGATAGAGAGAGACAGAGATAGAGGGAGACAGAGACAGTGAGAGAGAGTGAGAGAGAGAATAGCCTCTTTAAGCCTATGTTGTATCAGATAAGTCTGCCAAACAACCCCAGTGATTCTCTGCTTAAGGAGCTGGCTTGATAAGGTCTCTGGATCAATATGCTTTGAGGGATCGGAGCAGAAACTGCTGCTATTGAACTGCAGGCGCTGTCWCAACCTTTACCACAACACTGCCTCAAACTACTCTACCCTGACATGTTATTTTTTAACCTTTATTTAACTATGCACGTCAGTTAAGAATACATTCTTATTTACAATGACAGCCTACCCCGGGCCAATTGTGCACTGCCCTACGGGACTCCCAATCACAGCCGGATGTGGGGCAGCCTGGATTCGAACCAGGGACTGTAGTGGTGCCTCTTGCATTGAGACGCAGTGCCTTAGACCGCTGCGCCACTCAGGAGCCAAAATACTTTATGGGAGAATTCTTTACGGGAGATTTCTTTACGGGAGAATTCTTTAAGGGAGATGTCTTTAAGGGAGATTCTCCATTGAACTCCAGGCTTATTCTGTCTCTGGGAAAAACCACCACAGTGCCCTTTTAGATGTTCCTTTAACCTACCAGAAAACATAAAGATGGTGCCGGGTGTGATGTGCAATATTAGCCCTCTGCTAGGTTAGGGGACAACTGTGTGACTCGATGGAGAAGTTGTCTTCATTCCAGGATATAGTCTGGTTTATCTGACCGACCACAGTGCTGAATCCAGACATAAACAACTGTGTGACTTGAATTTGGAGAAGTTGTCTTCATTCCAGGATATAGTCTGGTTTATCTGACCAATCACAGTGCTGAACCAGACATAGAACAACTGGAGGTTGGTGAAGAAATGCACCTGTGATAAAATGTTCCAAGATGGCCACGAGAGTCCTGAAATGTTACACTATTCCCTATGTTAGTGGACTACTTTTTGACCCCTTCATAGGGTGCCATTGATTTCAATGACACAGGCCTACTTTCCTGATTGTGTTAGCAAGTGATGTTTATTCTGGCAGGTAAGATGGGAAGTAATATTCAGAGAGAGAAGAGGGAGGAATAAGGCATGAAATTATGAATGACTGGCAAGCAGTGTGTATCTGGGGGACGTGTGTGGTGTGTGCGATGCATGTATGTGTGTGTGTGTGTGTGTGTGGTGCGTGTGCGTGTGCGTGTGTGTCTGCGCGGCGTGTGGTGGTGCGTGTGTGCGTTCGCGAGCGGTGTGCGTGTTGTGTCGTTGTGTCTGCGCCTGTGCGTGCGTGCGTGTGTGTGATGTGTGGTGTGTGTTAATGATGTGCGTCGTGTGTGCGTCGTGTGGTGTGTTGCGCGTGTGTGCGTTCGCGAGCGTTGTGTGTGCGTGCTGTGTGTGTGTGTCTTGCGCCTGTGCGTGGTGTGTGTGGCGTGTGGTTGCGTGCGTGCGTGCGTGTGTGTGTGCGTGTGCGTATGTGTGTGTCGTGTGGCGTTCGCTTCGCGCGCGCCTGGCGGGTGCGTGCCGTGGTGCGTGTTGCGTGCGTGCGGTTTTGGTGCGTGTGCGCGTGTGTGTGTGTGCGTGCGTGCGTGTGTGTGTGTGTGTTGGTGCGTGTGCGTGTGTGTGTCTGTTGTGTGCGTGTGTGTGCGTTCGCGCGCGTGTGTGTGCGTGTGTTGTGTGTGTGTGTGTTCCTGCGCTGTGCGTGTGTGTGGTGGTGTGGTGTGTGTGTGGTGTGTGCGCGTGTGTGTTGCGTGTGTGTGTGCGTGTGCGTATGTGTGTGCGTGTGCGTTCCGGGCGTGCGTGCGTGCGTGCATGTTTGCTGTGGCGTGTGCTCGTGTGTCGTGCGTGTGTGTGCGTGTGTGTGTGTGGTGCGTGTGTGTGTGTGTGGGGGTGTGTGTGGTGTGTTGTGTGTGTGTGTGTGTGTGTGTTGTGTGTGTGTGTGTGGGGGTTGTGTTTTGGGGGGGGGGTTTGTTGTGTGTGTGTGTCTGCGGGGGTGGAATGCTGACGGATGTTGTTATCAGGTTTAAGTCTCGCCAGACTGGATGGGATATCTGTATAACACTCGTCCTAGAGGTGATTTAGGTATTAATCTGTCCTATTTTCCTCCTCTTCTATTGTCATGATGTACTGGGGTGGGCGTGACCCAACACCAATAGAAAATATAATATAAATGGAAGATTGTTTTTCTTCTTGACAAACCCTCAATATTATCAAAAGTCCTCAGTAATGCGTAATTTGGAAGGTAATGAACAACATCGAGTTCTCTGTGTAATTTGGGATTGACTCAAGGTAGGAATACTTGAATTACAGGCAACAACAACCCACACACACCACACACACACACACACACACACACACACACCACACACCACACAACACACACACACACACACACACACACACACACAACACACACACACACACACACCACAGCTGGTCGTGATTTTCTCAAATTGCAAAGCAGGACATTCCAAAGTGAGGGTGGACAAAGGACATTTGTTTAGTTAGAGAAATATGATAACATATGTTTAGTAGATAGATAATGCAATAACATATGTTTAGTTAGAGAGATTACTGATAACATATGTTTAGTCTAGAGAGATAAATGATAACCATATGTTTAGTTAGAGACGATAAATGATAACATATGTTTAGTTAGAAGAGATAATGCTAACATCTGTTAGTTGGAAGAGATAAGATAGCATATGTTAACTTTAGAGAGATGAGTGGGAGTAACTACACCAGGAGGAAAGCCATTATTTCTATGCCAGCTTAATATCTTACTGCTGTCTAGATGTCTGCAGAGACTTACACTTGGCCTACAAGCCACCGTACATGTTTAAGGTAATCTATGTTGCTTTTACAGCATTATGCAGTCTTATGAAGTGGGAACATTTTAAAGAAGTATCAAACGGTATTTTATGTCGAGGGCTTCATTGATTAGAAGGAGAGAGAGAGAAGAGAGAGAGAGAGAGAGAGAGAGAGAGAGAGAGAGAGAGAGAGAGAGCGAGAGAGAGAGAGAGAGAGAGAGAGAGAGAGAGAGAGAGAGGAGAGACGAGAGAGAGAGAGAGAGAGAGAGAGAGAAGAGAGAGAGAGAGAGAGAGAGAGAGAGAGAGAGAGAGAGAGAGAGCAGAGAGAGAGAGAGAGAGAGAGAGAGAGAGAGGAGAGAGGAGACGAGAGAGACCAGATCCTCCTCTATGAGTGATGTCCATCAGAATAAATAATGCAATGTAACAACAAACATCCTTTTGTGTTTCTCTTCAGAGCCTCTCAGTGGTCTGTTCTCCTC
>NW_019947721.1:0-1715 GCF_002910315.2 Salvelinus sp. IW2-2015
CATAGTATATTATAGCCTAGCACAGCATTGTATAAAATAGCTTAACATATTGTACTCACAATGTGCTAGAAGCCAGGTTTGTATCCTCGTGTTTCAGTTTCCCGTCCAATGCCAGGCCCCGTTTCTCTCGGTTGTTGTTGAGGAAGGGGGTGAGGGTGTAAACTTTACAAAACGTTGAACTTGGAGCCACCACGTCACTGGAACATTTCAATAATCAATTGTAATCAATAACACCAGATCAGTTACATGAGGTTGACGTACTGTACATGTAGGGTTAGGGTTAGTGTGGCTCAGTTGGTAGAGCATGGCGCTTGCAACGCCAGGGTTGTGGGTTCAATTCCCACGGGGGGACCAGGATGAATATGTACGAACTTTCCAATGTGTAATGTGTAAGTCGCTCTGGATAAGAGCGTCTGCTAAATGACTTAAATGTAATGTAAATGTACATGAAGATGGTTCTTATCTGTGATAATGACTAATGCTTGGCCTGTTTTTTAATCGACTTATAGTCTCAAGTTGTGTTTATGACGGTTAATCAGGCATACCATCCAGTAATGTCTCAATCCTAAGAAACACTGTGACGATAGTATTGTATCTCTATATCTCTATAAAGAAGGTAAAGAAACGTACTCTGTCTCCTCTGTTGCGACCGGGCATCTGTATTGTGCCGTGTTGAATAGGCAGATGTCTGCATACTGACGCACTGTGAATAGAAATTACAGTCCTTACAGATGTAGTATCTTAATTTGATCACTCTTTGGTTGCACTGCAGGACATTTTAGATGAGCGTCGTGATTTACATGAATTCAATGAAAAGACCTACATTCTGCTACAATTACTCTACATATACTTGCATTCTCTCACACTTATTACAGTGTTAATCCACATTACTTACGTTCATCATACAACACTTATACTACAATTACTCGAGCAGTGTATACGTACATTGCTCCAACATCATATTACAGCTACTACATTAGGTGGAGACTCTTAGCAGCTAATTACATGGTGAGTGTTATACATTACTCTACCTATATACAACGTTACTCTTACGAGCCAGTACTACATGGATGACTACATTATACTGGCATTATCGTCTACATTATATACCGATTACTCTCTACATAACACTGCATTCTCTACATGATATACTTACATTGCTCTATTATTATACTACATTTTGCTACATTACTCTAACTTTATACAGTGTTAATCCACTGTACTTACGTTTCACTGAGCCTGCTGATTTTATTGGGGGGAGGGGTGTTACTGTTGGGGGAGGGGTTCATTAATATCTTATTTCCATCTTTCCTTCCGATCGTATACCACGGGACGCCACCATCAAGGTTGCAGACTAGCAACGTCACAACAACACCAAACAGAACAGATGGAGAGAAAATGAAGGATTGTAACTGTGACACTGGCGAAGCTTAGAAGCTCATCAGTATCAATAGCACGTGTAGTCCTGTGTGTTTCTTGTCGTTGATATCGTCTTCAGATGTAGGATCTTTGACCTATATTTGTCACAGCAACAAACAAAAAAATATCCTTGCCGAGTGAGCATCACAGGGACTTTGAACGTTTAGTTCCATTAATGGTCTGTTGATTGAACGGTGGGTTTAATGGTCAGTTAAGCTGACCAAATAGTAGGCTATCAGTGAAAGATGACAGTTACGGCTACTTGTTAATTGAACAATGTATTATTGGTTGAGGTT
>NW_019947721.1:1931-5029 GCF_002910315.2 Salvelinus sp. IW2-2015
AATGTAGTATAATGTAGAGTAATGCAGTATTATGTAGAGGAATGTAGTATAATGTAGAGTAATGCAGTATTATGTAGAGGAATGTAGTATAATGTAGTACGATGTAGTACAATGTAGTATAATGTTGAGTAATGTAGTATTATGTAGAGTAATGTCGTATGATGTAATATGATGTAGAGTAATGTAGTATAATGTAGCGTGATGTAGTATAATGTAGTACGATGTAGAGGAATGCAGTATAATGTGGAGTAATGTTGTATAATGTAGAGTAATGTAGTATACTGTAGAGTAATGTAGTATAGTGTAGTATGATGTGGAGTAATGTAGTATAATGTGGAGTAATGTAGTATAATGTGGGGTAATGTAGTATAATGTGGTATAATGTAGTATGAGGTAGTATAATGCAGAGTAATTCAGTATAATGTAGTATGATGTAGAGTAATGCAGTAGAATGTAGAGTAATGTAGTATAATGTGGAGTAACGTAGTATAATGTAGTATGATGTGGAGCAATGCAGTATAATGTAGAGTAATGTAGTATAATGCAATATGATGTAGAGTAATGTAGTATAATGTGGAGTAACGCAGTATAATGCCGAGCAATGTAGTATAATGTCGAGTACTGTAGAGTACTGTAGTATAATGTGGTATAATGTAGTATGATGTAGTATAATGTAGAGTAATTCAGTGTAATGTAGTATGCTGTAGTATAATATAGAGTAATGTAACAGAATGTAGCGTAATGTAGTATACTGTAGAGTAATGTAGTATAATATAGTATGGTGTAGAGTGATGTAGTATGATTTAGAGTAATGTATTATAATGTAGAGTAATGCAGTATAATGTAGAGTAATGTAGTATAATATAGTATGGTGTAGAGTGATGTCGTATAATGTAGAGTAATGTATTATAATGTAGAGCACCGCAGTATAATGTAGAGTAATGTAGTATAATATAGTATGGTGTAGAGTGATGTAGTATAATGTAGAGTAATGCAGTATAATGTAGTATGACGTAGAGTAATGCAGTATAATGTAGTATGATATATAGAAATGTAGTATAGTGTATCTGCTAGATACATGTTGATTAATTAGTAAATGTAGAGTAATGTAGTATTAATGTAGTATGAGTTAGTAAATTAGTATTAATGTAGATAATGTAGTATAATGTAGAGTAATGTATTATACTGTAGTATGCTGTAGAGTAATTAGATAGCTACAGTAATAGTATACTAGTAGTATTATGTAGATAATGTAGTTAAGAGAATGTAGAGTAATAATTCAGTATAATGTAGTATACGTTAGCAGTTAATTCAGTATAATGTAGTATGATAATATAGAAATGTAGTACAGTGTATTATGATGTAGAGTAATTGTAAGTATAATGTAGAGTAATGTAGTATAAGTAGAGTAATGTATTATAATGTATGGTAAATGTAGAGTAATTAGCAAATGTAGAGTAATGTATTATAATGTAGAGTAATGCAGTATAATGAGAGTAATGTAGCAGAATGTAGAGTAATGTAGTATAATGTAGTCTAATGAGATAATTGTTATAATGTAGATAATGCCAGAGATAATGTAGTATAATATAGTTGGTGGGAGTGATGTAGTAGAATGTAGAGTAATGTAGTATAATGTAGTATAATGTAGAGTAATGTGTTATAATGTAGAGTAATGCAGTATAATGTTAGTATAATGTAGTATAATATAGTATGGTGTGAGTAATGTAGCAGAATGTAGAGTAATGTAGTATAATGTAGTATAATGTAGAGTAATGTGTTATAATGTAGAGTAAGCGAGTATAATGTAGAGTAATGTAGTATAATATAGTATGGTGTAGAGTGATGTAGTATGATGTACGTAATGTATTATAATGTAGAGTAATGCAGTATAATGTAGAGTAATGCATATAATGTAGTATGATATATAAATGTAGACAGTGTAGTATGATGTAGAGTAATGTAGTATAATGTAGTATGATGTAGCGTAATGTAGTAGAATGTACAGTAAATATAGTATACTGTAGTATGATGTTGAGTAATTGTAGATTCCCAACCTATACTATGTGTCTGTATAAATTCAATGTTTACTAATGGAGTAACATTTCCAAAGGTAATAAAAATTAGTAAAGAGATTCCACCAATTAAGTGGAAGGCGATGAGATAAAAATGTGAGAGAATGCAGATAATGAGGTAGAGAAAGTAATGCAAAGAGGAATATAATGTGAAGGTAATGCACGAAAGGGTATAGTCAGTGCAATGATATATAGAGAATCCCTAGTATGCACAGTTTATTGTTACGAGGGTTGAAAACATGAAATGTCAAATATTTAATATAAATGATCATGTCCTAATGATAGATCCTTGTTCCCAAAAACTCTTTAAGCGAATCAAACAGTACGCGCGCTATACACCAGCAATTCCCCAATCACTCCCACTGAACCCCCCCTTGAGTCTCTACAATCAGATTCCCAGTAGTCCTCTCAAATGTCGTTATATATTTCAGCTATTTAAGCTCTGTCCATCACTACACCATTATGTACTTATTGGAGTATCATATATTAAACAGCATAGATGATGAGGTTGATTTTCACATACCGCGGATCGTGAAAGTTGACACAAGGCTGCGTTATAGACCGGACACAAAATAATATAATCATATAAAACAAATTCATTTGCTCCTCTTTATTTATGACTATCTTACGAATATTTATAGATCGCGTTATGTGTTAATCGTAAGGGGGGTTAAAGTGTACAGTAACTCACATAGCAGTTTAAGTGAGGAAGGTGGGTGCTTGTTGAAATTTTACAGGCATTAACGTACGTTTGCATCAATGATTGTTAAAATATGTTCGCAGAGTCTAGTGCTGTATGAAAGGTATAACGAATCCAGTTTGTTTGCCGTCTACTCTGTCCGTTTCGGGAAAGTACCTGCGTACTTGCTGCACCCAACTCGCGACTCAGGTGCCATATCCTCTGTTAGTATTCACCATTGACATTTGTCCGTAAGACTTGAGTTCATTACATTACCAACGACACAACAAAATTCGACACAATGAGGAAACACCTATGTTGGTCAGGTTGGTCTTGTTATGAAC
>NW_019947721.1:6378-15800 GCF_002910315.2 Salvelinus sp. IW2-2015
TGATGAGTCATGATAATGGAAGAGTAATGCAGGTATAATGTAGTTATGACGTAGAGTAATGCAGTATAATGTAGTATGATATATAGAAATGTAGTATAGTGTAGTACGATGTTGATTAATGTAGTATAATGTAGAGTAATGTTAGTTATAATGTAGTATGATGTTGAGTAATGTAGTATAATGTAGAGTAATGTAGTATAATGTAGAGAATGTTTATACTGTAGATGCGTAGAGTAATGTAGTATATGTACAGTAATATAGTATACTGTAGTATGATGTAGAGTAATGTAGTAGAATGTAGAGTAATTCAGTATAATGTAGTATGACGTAGAGTAATGCAGTATAATGTAGTATGATATATAGAAATGTAGTACAGTGGTATTATGATGTAGAGTAATGTAGTATAATGTAGAGTAATGTAGTATAATTGTAGAGTAATTGTAGTATAATGTAGTATAATGTAGAGTAATGTAGCAGAATGTAGAGTAATGTATTATAATGTAGAGTAATGCAGTATAAGTAGAGTGAATGTAGCAAGAATTGAGTAATGTAAATGTAGTATAATGTAAAGTAAGTGTATAATGTGAGTAATGCAGATAATGTAGAGTAATGTAGTATAATATAGTATGGTGTGGAGTGATGTAGTAGAATGTAGAGTAATGTAGTATAATGTAGTATAATGTAGAGTAATGTGTTTATAATGTAGAGTAATGCAGTATAATGTAGTATAATGTAGTATAATAAGTATGGTGTGAGTAATGTAGCAGAATGTAGAGTAATGTAGTATAATGTAGTATAATGTAGAGTAATGTGTTATAATGTAGAGTAATGCAGTATAATGTAGAGTAATGTAGTATAATATAGTATGGTGTAGAGTGATGTAGTATGATGTAGCGTAATGTATTATAATGTAGAGTAATGCAGTATAATGTAGAGTAATGCAGTATAATGTAGTATGATATATAGAAATGTAGTACAGTGTAGTATGATGTAGAGTAATGTAGTATAATGTAGTATGATGGAGCGTAATGTAGTAGAATGTACAGTAATATAGTATACTGTAGTATGATGTTGAGTAATGTAGTATAATGTTAGAGTAAGTAGTATAATGTAGAGTAATGGTAATGTATTATAATGTAGAGTAATGCAGTATAATGTAGAGTAATGCAGTATAATGTAGTATGATATATAGAAATGTAGTACAGTGTAGTACGATGTTGAGTAATGTAGTATAATGTAGTATGATGTAGAGCAGTTGTTCCCAAACTTGTTACAGTCCAGTACCCCTTCAAACATTCACCCTCCAGCTGTACCCCCTCTAGCAACAGGGTCAAAGTACTCTCAAATGTCGTTTTTTGCCATCATTGTAAGCCTGCCACACACACACTATACGATACATATATTAAACACAAGAATGAGTGTGAGTTTTTGTCACAACCCGGATCGTGGGAAGTGACAAAGAGCTCTTATAGGACCAGGACACAAATAATAATATAATAATAATCAATCATTTTGCTCTTTATTTAACTATCTTACATATTAAACCTTATTTGTTAATCGAAAATAGTGAATAACTCACAACAGGTTAATGAGAAGGGTGTGCTTGAAAGGATGCACATAACTCTGCATCAATAAAATGTTCAGAGGCAGGGCATGAAAGGGATAACGAATCCAGTTGTTTGTGTCGTCCGTTTCGGGAAAGTACCTGCGTAATTGCGCACCCAACTCACTCAGGTGCTTCGCTATATCACATTTGACATTGTCCGTAAGCTTGAGTTCATTTACACACAAAAAATCACACAATGATGGAAAGACCTGTGTGTTGTCCTTGTTAATGAAGACAGAGAAGAGCTCCAACTTCTTAATCATAGCCTCAGTTTTTTCCCGCACATTGAATATAGTTGCGGAGAGTCCCTGTAATCCTAGATTCAGATCATTCAGGRGAGAAAAAACATCACCCAGATTGGCCAGTCGTGTGAGAAACCCGTCATCCTGCAAGCGGTCAGACAAGTGAAAATTATGGTCTGTAAAGAAAACTTTAAGCTCGTCTCTTAATTAAAAAAAAAACATGTCAATACTTTGCCCCTTGATAACCAGCGCACTTCTGTATGTTGTAAAAGCGTTACATGGTCGCTGCCCATTATCATTACATAACGCAGAAAATACACGAGAGTTCAGGGGCCTTGCTTTAACAAAGTTAACCATTTTCACTGTAGTGTCCAAAACATCTTTCAAACTGTTGCTGCCAAGGCATTCCCTTTCCCATTCCCATCCAGCTGTAACACATACAATTCACTGGTATGCGAAGCAGTAATTGTTTCAAAACATCTCCTGCCATATCACTGATGCATCGTGAAACAGTGTTGTTTGATGAACTCATTGTCTGTATAGTTTCTTTTCCGCCTTTTCCCCCGGCAGCAGGAAGAATTAAGTCCTCCACAATAGTATGGGGCTTGCCTGTTCTAGCCACTCGGTAGCTCACCATATAAGATGCTTCTAGCCCCTTCTTATTAATGGTATCTGTTGCTTTTATACATGTCTTACTACTCTACTACAATCCAAAGTTAAATCTAGAATCGGCTTCCTATTTCGCAACAAAGCATCCTTCACTCATGCTGCCAAACATACCCTCGTAAAACTGACCATCTTACCGATCCTCGACTTTGGCGTTGTCATTTACAAAATAGCCTCCAACACCCTACTCAATAAATTGGATGCAGTCTATCACAGTGCCATCCGTTTTGTCACCAAAGCCCCATATACTACCCACCACTGCGACCAGTACACTCTCGTTGGCTGGTCCTCGCTTCATACTCGTCGCCAAACCCACTGGCTCCAGGTCATCTACGAGACCTTGCTAGGTAAAGTCCCCCCTTATCTCTGCTCGCTGGTCACCATAGCTGCACCCACCCGTAGCACGCGTTCCAGCAGGTATATCTCACTTGTCACCCCCGAAGCCAATTCCTCCTTTGGCCGCCTCTCCTTCCAGTTCTCTGCTGCCAATGACTGGAACGAACTACAAAAATCTCTGAAACTGGAAACACTTATCTCCCTCACTAGCTTTAAGCACCAGCTGTCAGAGCATCTCACAGATCACTGCACCTGTAATAGCCCATCTATAAATAGCCCAAACAACTACCTCTTCCCCTACTGTATTTATTTATTTATTTTGCTCCTTTGCACCCCAGTATTTTTACTTTGCACACTCATCTACTGTCAAATCTACCATTCCAGTGTTTAATTGCTATATTGTATTTATTTCGCCACCATGGCCTATTTATTGCCTTTACCTCCCTTATCTCACCTCATTTGCTCACATTGTATATAGACTTATTTTTCTACTGTATTATTGATTGTATGTTTGTTTTACTCCATGTGTAACTCTGTGTTGTTGTATGTGTCGAACTGCTTTGCTTTATCTTGGCCAGGTCGCAGTTGTAAATGAGATCTTGTTCTCAACTTGCCTACCTGGTTAAATAAAGGTGAAATAAAAAAAATAAAAAAAATAAACCCAAAAGTCATCTTAATTCTCGGTCAAAAAACTACCGTGGCTTATTTTTCAAATTGGCATATTTTGTTTCTAAATGTCAGTTTCATTGAGTTGTGATATAGTACTTTTGCACATATAACACACTGTGGCTGAGGAAAGACACTACTCCTAATATAAGTGAACCCCAAATCAATGTAGTTCTCATCATATTTGCGCCTCTTCGATGGTCCAACGTCCCTGTCTGTTGTTCGATGCTTTCCCCTGGTAAGGGGGCAGTAGCTATTCGGCTGCATCAGATTCACAACTGTCAGTGTCCATGCTAGCTGGGCTAACAACACATGTAGAATTACTGATGCTAGCATTGGATGTGCTCGTGGAAGCAGAACAACTTGTGTCGTCGACAGGTGCAGGTGTAGTACTGCTGGTAGTAGCAGTACTACCAGTAGAGCTGCTATGTGTCTCCTTACTTTTTTTAACCATTTATTAATTTTCGAGCAAACGGAATGAGCAGCTACATTTGGCTACATACGGACCATTAGCGGTTAATGTGATTGGATGTTAATTATTTGACTAGGCCACCTGTATTTGACATTGTGTTGTTATTTTGCTCTACACATTTAAAAAAAAATGTGAATCACATTTGATTTTACCCTCGGCGGCATTGCGCGTACCCCAGCTTGGGAATACCCGATGTAGAGTAATGTAGTATAATGTAGAGTAATGTAGTATAATGCAGAGTAATGTAGAGCAATGTACTATAATGTAGAGTAAGGTAGTATAATGCAGAGTAATGTAGAGTAATGTACTATAATGTAGAATAATGTAGAGTAATGTAGTATAATGTAGAGTAATGTAGTATAATGCAGAGTAATGTGGTATACTGTAGAGTGGTGTAGAGTGATGTAGTATACTGTGGAGTAATGTAGTATAATGTGGAGTAATGTGGTATAATGTAGAGTGATGTAGAGTGATGTAGTATAATGTGGCACAATGTAGAGTAATGTAGTATACTGTAGAGTAATGTTGTATGATGTAGAATAATGTAGAGTAATGTATCATGATGTAGAGTAATGCAGTATGATCCGGAGTAATGTGGTATAATGTAGAGTAATGTAGTATAATGTAGAGCAACGGTGTATGTTGTAGAGTAATGAAGTATAATGTAGAGTAATGTGGATTAATATACTGTAATGTAGAGTAATGCAGTATAATGTGGAGTAATGTAGTATAATGTAATGTAATGTAGAGCAATGTAGTAGACCGTAGAGTAATGTAGTATGGTGTGGAGCAATGTGGATTAACATATTATAATGTAGAGCAATGTAGTATAATGTAGAGTAATGTAGTATTATGTAGTATAATGTAGAGTAATGTGGATTGATGTAGTATAATGTGGAGCAATGTGGTATAATGTAGAGTAATGTAGTATTATGTAGTATAATGTAGAGTAATGTGGTTTAACATATACAAATGTAATGTGAGGAATTTAAAAATTGTATGATTGAGAGGGATGAGGCAAAAGAAATGGCAAATAAGTCTGGCTGCACAACCGACTGGCATACGTACTGCAAATTGAGAAATAATTTCACTGAACTGAATAAAAAGAAGAAGAAACTTCACTATGAAACAAACATAAATTACAAAGAATGATAGTAAAAAGCTTTGGAGCAACTCAATGTAATGCTGTGAAAAAAGGCTGTGAACTCAGCTCCATCATACATTGAATCAGATGGCTCTTTCTTCACAAAACCGATTGATATTGACAACTACTTTAATGATTTAGCAAACTGGCAAGATGATCAAATTTAGGCGTGACATGCCAGAAACAAACGCTGACACTACACATCCAAGTATATCTGTCCAAATTATGAAAGACAAGCATTGTAATTCTGAATTCTGTAAAGTGAGTGTGGAAGAGGTGAACAAATTATTGTTGTCTATCAACAATGACAAGCCACCGGGGTCTGACAACTTGTATGGAACATTACCGAGGATAATAGCGGACGATATTGCCAATCCTATTTGCCGTATTTTCAATTTAAGCCTACTAGAAAGTATGTGCCCTCAGGCCTGGAGGGAAGCTAAAGTCATTCCGCTACCTAAGAATAGTAAAGCCCCCTTTACTGGCTCAAATAGCCAACCAATCAGCCTGTTACCAACCCTTAGTAAAAGTTTTGGAAAAAATGGTGTTTGACCAGAAACAATGCTATTTCACAGTAAACAAATTGACAACAGACTTTCAGCACAGTTATAGGGAAGGACATTTAACAAGCACAGCACTCACACAATGACTAATGATTGGCTGAGAGAAATTGATAAAAAGATTGTGGGTGCTGTTTTGTTAGACTTCAGTGCGGCTTTTGATATTATTGATCATAGTCTGCTGCTGGAAAAACGTATGTGTTATGGCTTTACACCCCCTGCTATATTGTGGATAAAGAGTTACTTGTCTAACAGAACACAGAGGGTGTTCTTTAATGGAAGCCTCTCCAACATAATCCAGTTAGAATCAGGAGTTCCCCAGGGCAGCTGTTTAGGCCCCTTACTCTTTTCAATCTTTACAAACGACATGCCACTGGCTTTGAGTAAAGCCAGTGTGTCTATGTATGCAGATGACTCACAACTATCACTCAGCTAACAGCGACTGGAAATGACTGCAACACTTAACAAAGGCTGCAGTTAGTTTTAGATAGGGGGCAAGGAATAAGTTTATCCTAAATATTTAATAAACGAAAAGCATTGATTTGGGACAAATCACTCACTAAACCCTAACCTCAAACTAATTTGTAATGAATGATGTGGAAATTGAGCAGGAGTTGAGAATTAAACTGCTTGGAGTAACCTAGATTGTAAACTGCATGGTCAAACATTTGATACAACAGTAGCTAAGATGGGGAGAAGTCTGGCCATAATAAAGCGCTGCTCACCTTCTAACAACACTATCAACAAGGCAGTCCTAGCCCTAGTTTTGTCGCACCTGGACTACTGTTAAGTCGTGTGGTCAGGTGCCACAGAGGGAGCTTGGATGTACACAGAGAGACTAACATAAAATAATATGCATGCCAATCTCTCCTGGCTCAAAGTGGAGGAGAGATTGACTTCATCACTACTTTTATTTGGAAGCCATGACTTCATGGAACTCTATTCCACATCAAGTAACTGATGCAAGCATAAGAATCATATTTTTAAAAACAGATAAAATATACCTTATGGAACAGCGGGACGTTGAAGCAACACAAACATAGGCAACACAGCACACACACGATAACATACGCACTATACCACACACGATAACATGGATTTTGTGTTGTAGATATGTGGTTGTGAAGTAGGGACCCGAGGGCACACACTTAATGTTGTAAAATCTGTTATGAATGTATTGTAATGTTTTTAAAATGTATAACTGTCTAAATTTCCAGAACCCAGGAAGAGTAGCTGCTGCCATGGCAGAACTAATGGGATCCATAATAAATACAATCAAAAGGTAGGGTATTGTAACTAATGGGATTAACTAGTCATAATTACTTAATATAGAGTATACGTGTAATGTTAGAGCAAGTAGAGCAATTAAAGTAATGTAGAGCAATGATAGAGTAATGTAGAGCTAATGCAGGTAATGTAGTATAATGTAGAGAATGTAGAGTAATGTAGGGTATTGTAGATACCGAAGCAGTAAATGTAGGGTGATGTAGAGAACGAGAGTAATGTTGGCAATGTAGATAATGATGTAACTGAGATAATCAAGGTAATGAGAGTAATGTAAGAGTAGGTAGAAGTAGATGATTAAGTACGTGAGAAAATATAGTAGTATGTATAGGAATAAATAAGTAAATAACGTAGAGTATATAGATAATGTAGAGTAATGTGGAGTCAATGTAGTATAGTGAAGAGTAATGTAGAGTATAGAGTAAAAAACAGAAGTAATGTATCAAATGTAGATAATTAGATGTAGTATAATGTGAGAAGTGATTAGATAATGTGACTAATGAGAAATGGAGCAATTTAGAGCGAATGTAGTATAAATGTAGAGTAATGTAATGTATAATGTAAGAGCAATGCAGAGTAATGTGAGAATTGCATATGTAGCTGCATGTGGTAAGTGAGTAATGTGCACAATGTAGAGTAATGTAAGTAATGTAGAGTAATGCTGGATACATGTAGTATAATGAAGAATAATGTATGGTAATAAGAGTAATGTTGAGATGTAGAGTAATGAGAGCAATGTGCAGAGTATAGTAATGACGGGTAATGTATAGTAATGCATAATCGATGGGAGTAATGAAGAGTAATGTCGATCAAGTGTGTAAGTGGAGTAATGTAGTTACTGCTAAGTAATGTAGAGATGTGAGTAAGTGTAATGTATAGTAATGAAGAGTAATGCAACTTATTTTATTTGAATTCATTAACCTTTATTTAATCGGAAAGTCATTAAAAACAAATTCTTATTTACAATGACGGCCTACCAAAAGGCCTCCTGCGGGGACGGGGCTGAGATATAAAAAAAAATATATATATAGGACAAAAACACATCATGACAAGAGAGACAACACAGCACTACATAAAGAGAGACCTAAGGACAACAAACATAGCAAGCAGCAAACACATGACAACACAGCATGGTAGCAACACAACAGACAACAACATGGTAGCAACACAACATGACAACAACATGGTAGCAACACAACATAACATGGTAGCAGAACAACATGTAGCAACACAACATGGCAGCAGCACAAAACAGGGTACAAACATGATTGGGCACAGACAACAGCACAAAGGGAAAATAGGTAGAGACAACAATACATCACGCAAAGCAGCCACAACAGTCCGATAAGAGTGACCATGATTGAGACTTTGAATGAGAATTGAGAGAAAAAACTGTCCAGTTTGAGTTTTGTTGCAGCTCGTTCCAGTCGCTAGCTGCAGCGACCTGAAAAGACGAGCGACCCAGGAATGTGTGTGCTTTGGGGACCTTTAACAGAATGTGACTGGCAGAACGGGTTTGTATGTGAAGGTTGAGGGCTGCAGTAGATATCTCAGATAGTGAGGAGTGAGCCTAAGATTGTAGAGTAATGTAGAGATGTCCTCTACCAGCAGAAACAAACATGTTCATCACCTCTTTATCCAGTGAGGCCTCAAGGTGCAGTGGCTTGTCAGACATCAGGAACTGTCTGGTGTCTCAGCCATGGGCTGGGGGCCGGGCTTCTCTGGCGTACTGGACCTTACGGATCACCGGCGCACTGAGTTCCTGTTCAAACAAGTAGGTAGTTCCACTACTTCTGCAGACACAAGGGTTAGACCACTGACTTCCTGTTCAGACACAAGGGTTAGACACCACTGACTTCTTTCAGACACAAGGGTTAGACGCACTGACTTCCTGTTCAGACACAAGGGTTAGACGCCACTGACTTCCTGTTCAGACACAAGGGTTAGACGCACTGACTTCCTGTTCAGACACAAGGGTTAGACGCACTGACTTCCTGTTCAGACACAAGGGTTAGACGCACTGACTTCCTGTTCAGACACAAGGAGAGCGCACTGACTTCCTGTTCAGACACAAGGTTAACGCACTGGTTCCTGTTCAGACACAAGGTTAGACGCACTGAGTTCCTGTTCAGACACAAGGGTTAGACCACTGACTTCCTGTTCAGACACAAGGTAGACACACTGTTCCTGTTCAGACACAAGGGTTAGACACAACTGACTCCTGTTCAGACACAAGGGTTAAGACGCACTGAGTTATTGGGCAGCAATGCCAATACTATATAGCAATATGAGGTAATAATAATAGCTATATATATATATATAATATGCCATTTTGCTGATGCAGTCATTGTGGTGTGGAATGACTCCATTTACCCTGTTGGTGCTTACAGGACCTCCCCACCCAATCAAGTCTGAACTTCATGGTGTGAAATAAAAGATCGTCTGA
>NW_019947721.1:18656-20175 GCF_002910315.2 Salvelinus sp. IW2-2015
CAGACACAAGCGTTAGACGCAACTGACTTCGCTGTTCAGACACAAGGGTTAGACGCACTGACTTCCTGTTCAGACACAAGGGTTAGACGCACTGACTTCCTGTTCAGACACAAGGGTTAGACGCACTGAGTTCCTGTTCAGACACAATGGTTAGACGCACTGAGTTCCTGTTCAGACACAAGGGTTAGGGTTAGACGCACTGACTTCCTGTTCAGACACAAGGGCTAGACACACTGACTTCCTGTTCAGACACAAGGGTTAGACACACTGACTTCCTGTTCAGACACAAGGGTTAGACGCACTGAGTTATTGGGCAGCAATGCAATACTATATAGCAATATGAGGTAATAATAATAGCTATATATATATATATATATATGCCATTTTGCTGATGCAGTCATTGTGGTGTGGAATGACTCCATTTACCCTGTTGGTGCTTACAGGACCTCCCCACCCAATCAAGTCTGAACTTCATGGTGTGAAATTAAGATCTCTGAGACCTTCTGGACTGATTTCAAAAGTATGTTTCCAAAACATCACTCCATAATTTGAACTACATGTAATAATTTACGTATTTATGTGCTTAACATTGTGTATCATTATTAAATAGTTTTACCTTTTATGTATTTTGTCTTGGACGTTCTCTGAGCAGAAAGCTTTGACTTCAAAGTCAACCCCGCAGGCCTTCAGAGACAAAATATAAAAACACGATTTCACTTTAGGTTGGATTCTTTTTCTGCTTAAATGTCATTATGGATTGTAACTGTTACAGTACCAGTCAAAAGTTTGGACACACCTACTCATTCAAGGCTTTTACTTATTTTTTAAAACTATTTTCTACATTTTAGAATAATAGTGAAGWCATCAAAACTGAAATAACACAAATCGAATCATGTAGTAACCAACAAAGTGTTAAACAAATCAAAATATATTTTAMATTTTAMATTCTTCAAAGTAGCCACCCTTTGCCTTGATGACAGCTTTGCACACTTTTGGCATTCTCTCAACCAGCTTCATGAGGTAGTCACCTGGAATGCATTTCAATTAACAGGTGTGCCTTYTTAAAAGTTGAGTTGTGGAATTTCTTTCCTTCTTAATTAGTTTGAGCTTCAGTTGTGTCGTAACAAGGTAGGGTTGGTATACAGAAGATAGCCCTATTTAGTAAAAGATGAAGTCAATATTATGGCAAGAACAGCTCAAATAAGCAAAGAGAAACGACAGTCCATCATTACTTTAAGACATGAAGGTCAGTCAATACGGAAACTTTCAAGAACTGTCTCTCATGAGGACTGCCACAGGAAAGGAAGACCCAGAGTTACCTCTGCTGCAGAGGATAAGATCATTAGAGTCATCAGATCATCAGAAATTGCAGCCCAAATAACAGACACGTCTCAACATCAACTGTTCAGAGGAGACTGTGTGAATCAGGCCTTCATGGTTAAATTGCTGCAAAGAAACCACTACTAAAGGACACCAATATGAAGAAGAGACTTGCTTGGGCCAAGAAACACGAGCAATG
>NW_019947722.1:0-20166 GCF_002910315.2 Salvelinus sp. IW2-2015
CTAGGACCTGGCATCCTGGCTGAGACTCTGCAGGCTGGGCTAGGACTCTGGCAGGTCCTCGAGGACTCTCAGGTCCCGCTGAGACTCGCAGCGTCCGGCTGAGGAGCTCTGGCAGTCCGGCTGAGGACTCTGGCAGGTCCGGCTAGGACTCTGCAGGTCCGCTGAGGGACCTGCAGGTCGGGCTGACGAACTCGAACGACCGGGCCTGACGGAAGCTCTGGCTGATCCGTTCTGCCGGAAGGCTCGCTATCCTCTCGGAAGCTCTGCTATCCGCTGCGGTAAGCTCTGCTGATCCGGCTGCGGACGCTCTAGCGCTCCTGTCTGCGGACGGCTCTAGCGGCTCCGTCTGGCGACGCTCTTACTCATGGCAGCCCTTGCAGGCTCATCAGAGGCGCTGTGCCAGGCCATGGCAGACGCGACAGTCAACGCGTAGTCAGACGGGCAGTCAGACGCCGCTGCAGACGCACTTCAGCCCCTGGCAGACGGCAGCTTCAGCGCCGCTGCAGACGCATTCGCCGCTGCAACCGCAGACTCTGCCGCTAACGCACTGTAGCCTGTGCGTGGTACCGGAACGGAAGTACCGGCAAGACACGCACCCCAGCAGTGCGAGAAGAACAGTGCGTCCAGCTCTGAGACGCACAGTGAGCTTGGGCGTGGCCGGAACTGATGGCATGCGAGACACGCACCATAGGAGAGTGCTGAGGAGGAACAGGCTTCTGAATCACTGAACCTGGCGTGTTAGCACTCTTACTAGCGGATGGAAGTGGCGCCGAAATACCGACCTGAAAGACACTTCCTTACACCGACCTCCCCAACCTACCATTGAATTCCCCTACCCTGCCAGTGCGCAGGTGGATGCCCGCACTGGGCTATGCAGAGGCGAACCGGGAACACCACCTTAAGGCTGGTCCAGTACGCCGCCCGAGAGACTACTGGAGACCAATACGTTGCGCCGGCTTTCATGCACTCGGCTCGATGCCCAACCTACCCTCCCAGTGCGGGCAAGTGAATAGCCCGCACTGGGCTAAGCCACGCGTTACTGGGACACCGTGGCGGGTGGGTTCTTCCCATAACACTGTCTGCCGCTACTGGCCGGCTCTCCACGTAATCACACGACCTCAGGCGATACCGTGTATTCCTACGCCAAACCAAACATCTCTGCTCTCTTCGCTCTACCCCAAACACCAACAACTCATCAAAGGTCTGCCATAATCTCCCATCCTTTCACTTCCCTTCCAATAACTCTAACATTCTCCGATCTACCTCAATTTGCCATGCTCGCTTCTGGTAAGCAACCGGGAATGGCTCAAGATTCCCCACTTGACCAAGCCATACTCCCCGTTGACCACCCCCCAAGATTTTTTTGGGAAGCCTCTCGGGGCTTCCCAGCACTCTCCTTGCTAGCGCCCTGCTCTGCATGCTGCACCCGTTGCCTGTTGCCACGCTGCTTGCCGTTGTTTTCGTAAAGGTTTCTTCCTGGCGTGAAGGAGAGGACCAAAAAGCAGGTAGCCAAGTGCTCAACATAGTTAATATAAGAACAAGGAACACTACAAACAACTTAACAAAGTAAACAAACGTGCAAAACCGATACAACCTATCGTGCAGAACACAAACACAGAGACAGTAACAACCATCCACAACGAACACAGTTTAAACAACCCTACCTAGATATGCTGCTAATGTAAGGACGCAAAACACCCTGCCTCTAATTAAGAGCCATACCAGGCAACCCAAAACCAAACTAGAAACACACAAACATAGAATGCCCACCCAAACTCCACGCCCTACCATCACACACCATACAAAAAACCAACAGAAAACAATGGTCAGAACGTGACAATAGGTCTATTTCTTACCTTATTAGGTTAGTCCTATATTCTTGTACCTTATAAGGTCCTAATTATTCTGTACCTTATAGGTCTATATTCTGTACCTATAGGCTATAATTTCTTCTGAGAGTCTTATTCTAACTATAGAGTCATATTCATCTATAGAGGGTCTATTTCTGTACCTTATAGTCTATTTCTGTACTTATAGAGTCTATATTCTGTATTACAGTCTATTATTCTACTATATAGTCTATATTTCACCTTATACTATATTCTTACTATACAGTAATTCTATACAGGATATCTATAGAGGTATATTCATGACAGGGATATCTATAGAGGTATTCTATACAGGTATATTCTATAAGGGTATATTCATACAGGTTATATTCTATAGAGGGTTATTCTATACAGATATCTATGACCAGGGTATATTCTATACAGGGGTATATCTGTACAGGGATATTCTACAGGTATATTCTTACAGGGTAATTCACAGGTATATTCGTACAGGTATATTCGTACAGGATATTCTGTACTGGTGTGCAGTAAGAAGGAAACATGACCACCATATGAACGCAGGGGCAGTGTTCTCCGGAATACCTCGTCCTCTGACAACAGCTCTGCCCTTTAAGGACTACACCACACTAAATCTGAGTCACAAATGGCACCCTGTTCCCGTAATAGTGCAATACTTTCGACCTATAGGTTCTTTGGTCAAAAGTAGTGCACTACACATGGAGTAGGGGACCATTTGGGGCAGAGCCTGATGCAGACAGCCCTCAAGTGGAGGGAGAGATCTCTATATTTAATTGGCCTGATGTACTGCATTTTTTTTTTAAAGAGGGGGAGGGAGGGAGGGAGATATAAGGGGGAGGGAGGAAGAGAGAGAAACAGAGAGAGAGAATAACCCACATATTGGTGTGTCTTGCAAGTAGCATAACACTAACACAATGTCATTCTTTTTAAAAAATTTACCAGGCAAGTCAGTTAAGAACAAATTCTTATTTTCAATGACGGCCTAGGAACAGTGCCTTGTTCAGGGGCAGAAGGACAGATTTGTACCTTGTCAGCTCGGGGATTTGAACTTGCAAACTTTCGGTTACTAGTCCAACGCTCTTACCACTAGGCCACCCTGCCGCCCTGCCGATTATGACTTGATCTTAGACTGGTAAGCTAATTAGTTTGCGATTGTTGTTCAACTGCTGCTACGGTAGTGTACATGTGCGGCCGTTATTAATCTTGATGAGCGTTAGGGAAGGAATGAGTGCGGTGTCAGATGAGAAGAACACATCGAGAGATGTCTTGTTCCTAGAGTCTGTCCGGCGAGACGGCGGGGGAGATGTGGTGTAACAGGAAATATGTATATTCTGTCATAATGCCATTCAAGTTAAAAGAACGGAAATATATTTGTCAAATTCTTCCTCAAAAGTTGTCGTTTTGTTTTCTTCTTTCTATTTAAGTTAGTTATTTATGTGTTGCATTGCGGTTAGATTATAGCGCCTTCAGTAAAGTATTCACACCYTTTTCCCATGTTTTCTTGTGTTACAGCCTGAATTTAAAATGGATTAAATTGAGATTTYGTGGTCACTGATCTACACATAATACCCCATAATGTCAAAGTGGAATTATGTTTTTAGAACATTTGAGAAATGTATAAAATGTAAAACTGAAATGTCAGTAAGTTTTCAACCCMTTTTGTTATGGCAAGCCTAAATAAATTCAGGAGTAACGAATCTCATTATCAGTTGCATGGACTCATTCCGTGTTCATAATAGGGGTTAACATGATTTTTGAATGACTACCTCATCTCTGTATCCCCAACACATACACTAATTACATTTGTAGTTCCCCAATCGAAAAGTCTGAAATTTCCAAGCACAGATTTCAAGCACACAACTTCCCAAATGCCTCACAAAGAAGGGCACGATAGGCAGACACCTGAATATCCCTTTTGAGCGCAATGTGAAATTTATTAATTAACTTTGGATGGTGTATCAATACACCCAGATCCACTTACAAAGATACAGGCGTCCTTCCCCTGACTCAGTTGCCGGGGGAGGAGGAAACCACTGAGAGTATAAATGGCTGTGATGGGAGAAACTGATGGATCAACACCATTGTAGTTACTCCACATACTAAACGCTAAATCACAGAGTGTAAAGAAGAAGCCTGTACAGAATAAAAATCTTCCAGAAACCATGCATCCTGTTTTAACCAAGGCACTTTAGTAACCACTGAAAAACCATGTTGCAAAAGAACTGAACTTTATGTGTCTATTTAAATCTGTTAATACATTTTGAATTCCGGCTGTAACACAGACAAATGTGGAATAAAGTCAAGGGTAAATGAATACTTTGTGAAGGGCAACCTGTAGCATTTGCAAGACGAAATATGAAATATGTACCAATATGGGGAAGTGACTAGTAAACAATGTACATTGTTTGATTAATCATTTCAATTAATAATGGAGGGAAATGTACGACTGGCTAGACAGATCAGATTTCTAACCTTAATTACCTACAACAGGGAGAGAAAGACAACGACATCCACACACACACACCACCATCACACACACACACACACACACACACACACCACACACACACACACACCACCCACACACACACACACACACACACAACAGCAACACCAACACCACCAACCAAAACCAAAAAACACAAACCACACACACACACACACACACACACAAGAGAGAGAGAACCAGCGATGCCATCAACTTGTGTGTAAAGTGTCACATTGTATAGTAAGCAGACTGTTTTTTCATCACCACGGAAATACAGCACTATGTGTTTCTCCTGGTAACACGTCCCAAAGTACAACCCCATTTCCCAATGTAGTGCACTATAGTGTCTGGGGCCCCCTGGTTGAAGTAGTGACTATGTAGGGTGCCATTTGAAAGAACGTGTGCTCTGTCCTTTTGTAATGGCCGCTTCCTAATGGAACCTATTCATCATGAGGTTATTAGTGTTGCCTTCATATCACACTGACAGAGACTGACTCCCCACGGGGGAAGGAGAGAGAGAGAGGGAGAGAGAGGGCGGAGGAGGGAGCGAGATATGGATATCCAAAGAGACAAGAGAAGGGAAGGAGGGATGAGACAGGGAATGAGACAGGGAGGGAGACAGAGAGGGAGGGAACCGAAGAGAGAGGAGAGAGAGAGGGGGAGGGAGGGAGAGAGAGAGAGGGGAGGGAGGAGAAAGAGGGGGAGATAGGGAGAAAGAGGGGAAGAGAGAGGGGAGGGATGAAGGAGAGAGCGAGGGGGGGACGGGAGAGAGAGAGGGGGAGAAAGAGAGACGGGAGAGAGAGATGGGGAGAGAGGGGGAGGAAGAGAGAGGAGAGAGGGGGAGGGAGAAGGGGAGGGAGGGAGGAGAGAGGGGGGAGAGGAAGAGAGAGACGGGGGAGGGCAGAAGCAGAGGGGAGAGGGGAGGGAGAATAGAGAGGGGGGAGAGGGGGAGGGAGAGAGAAAGTTTAGTCACCTGAACAGATGGTTGAATGTTATTAAAAGGACCTTAGAGAACATTCTATCGAGCGACTATCAAAGTTGGAGTGTCTCAAAGTTGCTCTCTGACCTGCTGTCTTCATACGAGAGTGAACACGGTGCTGGTTATAACAAATAGCGGAGGAAAGACAAGTGATTTGCTCTGCCATAAGTTAATGTACTGTGTATGACATATTCTCCATATTCACCTCAGTGGCCAGAGATGTACTGCTGCGTTCACAGTTTACCGTTCAGCTGCTGTAGAGGTCCCATAAGACACATGCCTCAAAAGACACCCTTGTTTCCTATAACACTACAGTTGACTAGAGCCACAATGTCATAGAGCAGTAGAGATAGAGAGGAATTAAGATGTTGTAGACTAGAGATTCTTCTATTTATTTATTTATTTAACCTTTATTTAACCAGGTAGGCCAGTTGAGAACAAGTTCTCACTTACATCTGCGACCTGGCCAAGATAAAGCAAAGCAGTGCGACACAAACAACAACGCAGAGTTACACATAAACAAACATAAAGTCAATAACACAATAGAAAATGTTTTTATAAATCAATGTGTGCAAATGTAGAAGAGTAGGGAGGTAAGGCAATAAATACGCCATAGAGCCGAAATAATTACAATTTAGCATTAATACTGGAGTGATAGATGTGCAGATGATGATGTGCAAGTAGAGATACTGGGGTGCAAAAGAGCAAGAAGATAAATAACAGTATGAGGATGAGGTAGTTGGGTGTGCTATTTACAGATTGGCTGTGTACATGTACAGTGATCAGTAAGCTGCTCTGACAGCTGATGCTTATAAGACTCCATCTTCAGTGATTTTTGTAATTCGTTCCAGTCATTGGCTGCAGAAAACTGGAAGGAAAGGCGGCCAAAGGAAGTGTTGACTTTGGGGGTGACCAGTGAAATATACCTGCTGGAGCACGTCCTATGTGTGGGTGTTGCTATGGTGACCAGTGAGCTGAGATAAGGCGGGGATTTACCTAGCAAAGACTTATAGATGACATGGAGCCAGTGGGTTTGGCGACAAATATGTAGCTAGGGCCAGCCAACGAGAGCATACTGGTCGCAGTGGTGGGTAGTATATGGGGCTTTGGTGACAAAACGGATAGCACTGATCAGTGCCATCAGATCAGTAGAGATAGAGATGTATTGATGTGTTATAGATTAGAGATCAGTAGAGATTAATATAGATGTATTGATATGTTATAGACTAGAGATCAGATCCTGTAAGACAATGTAGCATGACATTCTTCTCTCATCTCCTCCTCTTCCTCTCCTCCTCTTCTCCTCTCATCTCCTCCTCCCCTCCTCCTTTTCCTCCTGTTACAGTCTGTAAAATTGACAGATGCCTCGCTCGTTATCTGAAAGAGGAGAGAGTGGGGTGGGGGGACGGACGAGAGAGAATAGAGAGATTGAATTGGAGAACGTAACATGTGTTATTTAGCACAACAAAACAAACAGAGCAAAGTCTGAGTCACTGTAGGAACAAATAGGTGTCTGGTAAATGGTGTGCTGAACTACAGGGGGGAACCACGGGGAGGGTATATCCTCMTATCCTGTTCCCTAGTCACCTTACCCCTATACTTATCTACCTCCATCACTCCAGTATCCCTGTACATTGTTAATACCACCATTTAACATATGGCTAGTATAGCGAATATCCAGGTTTACAGTCTAAGTTTACATACATAGCAATACTACCAGTTTACAGTACTAAGCCTAGCCAATCACTCCCCAGTTTCAGTCTAGTCATAGCGATATCAGCCAGTTTTACAGTCTAGCTCATGAGCACTATCACTCCCGTATTCAGTCTTGGCTCAATAGCCAAATACTCCAGTAAGTTCTCGATATAGCGAATACTCCACGTTTACAGTCTAGCAGTGCATAGCCAATCCTCCCGTTTACGTCTAGTCATAGCCAATTCACTCCCCCGTTACAGTTATAGCTTAGTAAGCCACCTCACAGGTCCCAGTTTACACGTCTCGCTAAACCAATTCACTCAGTTTAACATCTGCTCATAGCCAAATACTCCCAGATTTCAGTTAGCTTATAGGAATCTCCCATTATATACTGTCTACGCTTCATAAGCAAGGATTACTGTCACCGTTTAAGTACTGAGTCATAGCTAAATACTCCTTTACAGTTCTCTGTCTAGCTGGCAATCAGCCAATTACTCTGACGGTTTATATCTAGGCTCATAGTACAATTACTCCCAGTTTACAGTCTACGCTCATAGGAATATCCCCGTTTCGTCTAGTTCATAGCAAATACTCTAGTTTACTTTAGCTCCTAGCAATTTCCTGTATAGTCTAAGCCTGCATAGTCAATATCCCCAGTTTTACAGTCTAGATCATAGCTTGAGAATTACTCCGCGCGTTAAGTCTAGCTTCATAGCTAATAATCCGTTTATAGTGTATGCTCATAGAACCAAATTATCCCCGTTTACACAGTCTAGCTCATAGCCGAATATCAGTTTACAGTCTAGTTCATAGCTAAATCTTCCCGTTTACCGTCTAGCTCATAGGCCAATTACCTCCCCGGATTACGTCTAGGCTCATAGCCAAATACTCCCAGTTTTACAGTCTAGCTATAGCCAATCATCCCCAGTTTTTTACAGTCTAGCTCATAGCCACTTAACTCCCGCGTTTACAGTCTAGTCATAGCCAATCTCCGTTTACAGTCTAGCTCATAAGCAATTACTCCCCGTTTACGTTAGCTCATAGCAAATACTCCAGTTCTACAGTCTAGACTCATAAGACGAAATACTCCAAGTTTTTACTGTTTCTAGCTTGCTCATAGCAAATCACTCCCGTTTACAGTCTAGCTCATAGCCAAATAGGTCCAGTTTCAGTCTAGCTTATGCCGAATTATCCAGTTTAACTGTACTAGCTTGCTCTAGCCAATCACTTCCCAGTTTTCATCTAGCTCATGGCAAATACTACCCGTTTACAGTCTAGCCATAGCAATATCGCAGTTTACTGTTTAGCTATAGAATCCTCCAGTTTCAGTCTAGCACTCGCCAAAATTTCACTCCCAGTTTACAGTCAGCTTTCTGAGCCGAATCACTCCAAAGTTTTACGCAGTTAGGCTCATAGCCGGAATACTTCCCCAGTATTACAGTCTTAGCTCATAGCAATCACTCCCGTTTACAGTCTAGTCATAGCGCAGACTACTCCGCAGTTTTCTGGTCTAGATCATAAGCGAACATACGCCCCGTTTACAGTCTCGCTATAGCAATCATCCCCGTTTACAGTCTAGCTCAGTGAGCCAATCACTCCGTTTAAGTGTCTGCTCTAGCCAAATCATCCCCAGTTTACAGTCTAGGGTTAATACCTAAGTCCCTCCAGTCTCTACAGTCTAATGCTCATAGCGATAATCCCATTTACAGTCTAGCTCATAGCCAATCACTCCCCGTTTACAGTCTTGCTCATAGCAATCATCCCAGTTTACAGTCTAGTCATAGCGAATACTCCCAGTTTAAGTCTTAGCTCATACGAATATCCCCAGTTTACAGTCTAGGCTCATAGCAATCACTCCGGCCAGTTTAATTTAGCTCCATAGCCAATCAACTCCAGTTTACAGTCTAGTTCTAGCCATCACTTTCCCAGTTTTTACGTTCTGCTCATACATTACCGATTTTAACTCGCCAGTTATCGCAAGTCTAGCTCTACGCGAGGATCCACATCGCCAAGTTTACAGTCTAGCTCATAGCATCAGCTCCACGCAGTATTGACTCTAGATCATAGCATCAACTCCACAGTTTAACAGGTCTAGTTATAGCCAATGACTCCCGGTTTACCAGTCTAGCTTCATAGACAATCAACGTCCCAGTTTCCTTACAATCTAGTTTCATAGCAATCAACTCCAGTTTACTAGTCAGTTCATAGCAATCATCGCCAGTTTACAGTTCTCAGCTATAAGGAACCAATCACTCCCAGTTTTACATTAGCTTCATAGACAATTCAACTACAGTTCTAACCAGTCTAGTTCATAGGCCAATGCAACTCCCAGCTAACTCTACAGTCTGCTATAGCCAATTCAACTCTTCCATTGACGTTTACAGTACTAGCTCATAGCAAGTCACCTGCCAGGTGATTACAGTCTAGCTCATAGCCAGACTCACTCCAGTTTCGTCTAAGGCTCATAGGCAATCAACCTTCCAGTATTAGAGCACAGTCTCCCTAGCTGATAGCCAATACTCCCCTCATTGATTATGTCTAGCTATGAGTTTATCAGTCATCCCACGTTGGAGTTACTGTTGTAAAGTAGGCAGTACAATACTAAGTTATTCTATAATATGATAAATTTAAAAGTAAAATATAAAAAAGTTTTTTGGATGACCTGACAGAGGAAGTATTATCTCAGATAAGACTTAGTTTTGGACTCTACTATAACAAACCATAAACGTGTAGATTGAGCGAATATATCAGAGTAAGCAGGTGGTATTCATTATGCAATCACACCACGACAACAGGGCACACACTTATTCAACACACACACATTTTGCGAGGATAGCGTCACACACACACACTTACCACACACATACACACACACACACACATACACACGGCCACGCACACTTATGGACTATTACACACCACAACAACACACCACACACACACCACACACAAATCCCTTAGGTTTACTCTGCAATTAACAGAACCTATAATTAACAGTGTTGCTAATTAGATGAATTTGAGAGGGATCAGCGTTTTAAATTTTCCTTGTGAGGAAGAGACGGCCACAAAACAATCATTCGCGTAGCTGAGCGATGACGAGGGTGGGCATGGTTCGGGCTGGGGTGACAGATCAGCTGGGAGAGCGGTGGTACGCAAGGCAAGCCAACGCTGGCGTGACAGGTGAAGACGCCCTCCCCTCCCTGTGGAACCACCTGCAGCTCACTGAGTGACTCCAGCAGATTAAATGAACTAGAACTTGGGCTTTGTTGCGTAGTGAGACATTGGAACTGTGGAACTGGAGGGTGAGGGCTAGGGCATTTCCCAGAGTGGGAACTGCAGTGCTGGTTGGAAGACGGGGTATAGCGGTGTATTTATCATTAATGTAAACCTTTAATCGTGTTCGCGCATATTGGAGTTGAGATTCGTGCAGCTTATTCGGTGACAGAAGCACTATCAAATGAGGGCAACACACACCCACACAAACACTCTAACATGCACAACACACATGTCAACACACACCCCACACACACAACACACATACACACACAGCCAGCGTGCACCAGTACTGATGATTGTTGACACATCTATTGCACAACAACGGACATTTTAGTTTCTATAGTCCAGTTGATCAACATGAATTCACAGTGGCGAGGCTGGTTTAGCCTAGTGATTTGATTATGATGAAATAGCCTGTGTGGCTGATTCAGTCTCTTCGTTGATGTTTTTTTTTTTTTACTTATACTATGGGAGATTAATGAAGGCCCTCTGCATCAATGTAGACCACTGTCTAGGCCTACGTCCCAAATGGACCTATTCCTCATATTTAAAGGTGCGGAAATAAATTGGGTCGGCGGTGTCTCTAGCTTTGACGGGGCCGTGAGGGGATAGGGTCACATTAGTGGAGATGCAGATTGGGTGGAGTTCCCATCTACTTCCTCAATGAGACCTAGAAACGGGATATCAATGGTGTGAAAATCACTGCTGACTGGTGCTAGTGTGCAGCCGACATAGTACTTCGGTTGATGTCGATCGACGTTGTGCAAGCTGAGAGACTGCCAAAATTCATGACAGAACTGGCGCTGAGGGGAGAGGGCAAGGAATAGGCATGCCATGGGATACAGAGGTTCATATTCAGAGGGGATCAATATGTAATAAGCAATAGAGCCACGAGGCACATGCTGTATCATGATTACGGTCAGGTAGGGAAGTGTTGTATTGAGAATACAGTCAGGGTAGAGGAAAGTGTTGTATATGAATACAGTCACGGGATAAGAAGGAAGTGTTTGGTATTGAGATAACAGTCAGGGTATGAGAAGTGTTGTAGGTCATGAATCTAACAGTCACGGATAAGAGGCAAGTCGTTCTATCAGTGAATACAGTCCTGTATATGAGGAACGTGTTCTACAGTGAATAGTCCGGGTAGAGGAAGTGTTGTATTGGGAGTATGCAGTCGGGAGGAATAAGAGGAAGTGTTTTGTATTGGAATGACAGTCACGGGTAAGAGGAGTGGTTGTATATGGAAATACAGTCACGGGTAAGAGGAAGTTTGTTAGGTATTGAGATACAGTCACGGGTAAGACGAAGTGTTTGTATGCATGAATAAGTCAGGGATAGAGGAAGTGTGTTTGAAATCAGCTATCGGGGTAAGAGGAAGTGTTTGGGTATCATGAATACAGTCAAGGATTATTAGAGGAGTGTGGTATTGAGAATACAATGGTCAGGGTAAGAGGGAATGCGTGTAGTCATGAGTACAGTCACGGATAAAGAAGGAAGTGTTGTATAGAATAAGTACGGTAAGGGAGGATGTTTTGTTTATTGAGATAGCAGTCACGGATAAGAAGGAAGTTAGTTCAGTTCACTGAATACAGTCCGATAGAGGAAGTTGTTGTAGTTCTTACTGAAATTACAGTCAGGTAAAGAGCTGTTTTGATATATGATACGTCACGGATAAGAGGAAGTTGTTGTAGTATTATGAATACAGTAGGATAAGAGGCGTGTATGTATCATGATACAGTCAGGATAATTGGAAGTGTTTGATAATATTGAGATACAGTCGGGTAAGATGGATAGTGTTCTATTCATGAATAAGTGTCACGGGTAAGAGTGTTTTTGTTCAAGTGCTTGTTCGCCGACAAATAAGAGGAAGTGGAACATAACAAATCTTAATTAAACATTATTTTTGAGGTAAGTAATTTCCTACATTTCAAAAAGGTACTGTTGGTAGGTACGGTAGGGTATGGAATGTTGGTACGTGTTGGTATGGTAAGATATGGTGTGGTAAGGTTGGTATGGTATGGTATGGTGTAAGCTAATGGTAAGTTTGGTATGGTAAGGTAGGTGTGGTAAAGGTATGGTATGGTAAGGAATGGTGTAGTTAAGGTATGGTATGGTAAGGTAAGGTATGGTTGGTGTGGTTGGGTAAGGTATGGTGTGGTAGGTGATGGTAAGTGCGAAACTTCTCACTGATAGAAGTTTGGGCAGTAGGATATGACGATGTGCCAGTTCCTACTGCTAAGCCACAGGCTCTAGTAGCTGGCCAGAAGTTCAGACGGCATGCAGGGGACTGTTGTTCTTCTGATTGTAACGTTAGAGGCTGCCGCGGTCCGCCCCTCGGCCAGAAGGAAGTACTCGAAGGTTACGCAGTGGTGGTCATTCTCCTTCAGCTGGGGGTCAGGAGGAGGGGCTTCTGACCAGCAAAACGTCTACGTGTTTGCCATCATGACGGTGAATCTGGATGATTGTGAGTACAGCATGTAGAGACACATGTGATGCGTAATGTGGAAATGTACGAACTGCCAGTGAGATGGTTGGACTTATATTAGAGGACAAGAGGAGAGGACAAGCAAACTTAAGGAAAATTTAGGGACGGGAATATAGAACGCGTGTAGCTGCGAGGGTTAGGACTTAAGCTAAAGGATAGCATCAAGAAAACAACTTTTTTAAGAGGTAATCCATGCGGTTCGAACAAAAAAAGTGTCCATTCCTGCATGTTTTGGTAAGCAGCTGAGGTATGGGGACTGGGGAAATGTTCAGGATTCATAGACAAAGCTTTCGGATTGCAAGGCTATTGACAAATCCCAATGAAATTTCGAGATAAACATATGTTGTTGTGTTATGTTGGAGCTATTTAATACAGTGTTTTTGTTTGATCGCATTCATACTGAAAAATATAAATACGCAGGCATCGCAAGTTTCAAAAGATTTTCTGAGCTCCAATTGTGTTCATATTTAGGACAGTTTGAAATGGGCAGGGGCAAGCCATGGGTGGGCGCTGGTAAGGGCATAGGCTACCCATGGAAGCCCAGGCCCAGCATCAGATGAGTTGTTCAACTCAGCACAGGTGCAATTTCTCTTTATGATCATGCTGTTTAATCAGCTTCTTTGATATGCCGACACCTGTAGGTGGGTGGGATTAATCTTGGCAAAAGGAGAAATGCTCACTAAGAATATTTAAACAAATCTTTGTTGGCAAACTTTTGAGAGAGAAAAGCTTTTTGTGCTGTATGTTGAAAAACTTTAGGGATGTTTAGGGTTTTTTTGCAGTCACTTTGAAATGGAGCGATGCATCTGGAACTTTGGGACAGTATAACAGTGAAGAGGAGACAATATCCATTTTCATAAGATATGGTTAGAAGAGGTTACACTTATGTCGAGAGAGAAGACGGGAGGGAACGGAGAGATTGGAGAGGGCGGGAGGATTCGGGGAGGACTGGGATAAGAATTGGAGAAGTACGGAGGACTTGGAGAGATCTTGGGAGAGGACGGGAGAAGGACTTGGAGAGGGCCGGGAGCAGGACCGGAGCGGATGGACAGACTTGGAGAAGACTTGGAGAAGAACGGGAGAGGGGCTGGAGAGGAAGGAGAGGATGGGATATAGACTTGGAGAAGACTTGGAGAGAACGATGTGGAGAGGACTTTGGGGAGGACCAAGGAGAGGACTGGGATAGGACTTGAAGAAGATTGAGAGGACTGGGAGAGGACTTGGAGATGCTGGGAGAGGACAGGAGAGGAACGGGAGATGGACTTGGAGAGAACTGGGAGAGGACTTGGAGGACTGGGAGAAAGACTTTGGAAGGACTGGGAGAAGGACTGGCAGAGACTGGGAGGGCCCTGGAGAGAGTACTGGGAGAAGACTGGGAGAAGATTATTGGAGAGGAATGGGAGAAGGACTTGGGGAGAACTGGGAAGAATTGAGAGAGGGCTGGGAGATTGGAAGAGGACTTGGAGAGGACAGTGAGGACTTGGAGAGGACCGGGGAGAGGGACTTGGAGACGGATGGTGAGAGGACGGCGAGAGACTTTGGAAGAATGGAGAGGACTTGAGGGACTTGTGGAGTAATGGGGGAGGACTTGGAGAGGACTTGGACGAGGGCTGGGAAGGACCACAGTAAGAAGGATGGGAGAGAAACGGGAGAGGACTTGGAGGTAACTGGGAGAGGACTTGGAGAGGACATTGGGAGAAGGCTTGGAGAGAACTGGAGAGGATTGGAGATGGACTAGGTTTGTGCTTTGATTGACTGTAAACATTGAGGAGACATGAGAATGGGTTGGAGTAATCACAATTGAATTCCAGTCAATCACAATTCAATTCAGTAATTTCCATTCCATTCCATCAATTCCAATTCAACTTCAGTCGAATTCCATTCAATTCCAGTCAATTCCCATTATTCCAGTCCATTCCATCAATTCGTCACATTCCAATTCAAGTTCAGTCAATCAATTTCAATTCAGTCATTCCCGAGTCATAACCTAATTCAAATACAAATGGTGAATACACAGTCTAAATCATGAAGCCTGGGCCCTGCGAAGTCACCAGAGGAGATCATGTGTCTGGTCTCAATGTTCTAATTGAAAAGCATTGAAGGAGTTGGATTCGGAAGATTAGTTGCCTGCTGTCTGAATTCCTGAGAGATCTTGTGGGTTCATAGCGACTAACAGATGTAACTGAGGGAATTTATATCAAAGGCTGGATATTAGCTCCAATGATGGAGAAAATGATGAAAACGCATGTAGAATGAGGGAATCATAGCACTGAGTAAGAAGAACAGTTTAGATTTCTTCTTTGATTAACATTCAAAGGTTTCGATCCGTAGTCTCTCGCTACTCTGCAAGTAGTTAGTAGCAAGATGAGCAATGATTATAATGGCAAACCAGGAGAGGAAGCAAGGGGCTGAGAACAGGGAGGGATGTTATACATCCTTCATGAGACTATAGCTGTCAGCTTCTGAGAGAAGCAGAGAAGACACACGCGTACTGAAAAGGGAACGTGTGAATACACAATCCAGGGTTTATAATCCACATTAGTAGAAGAACGTAGAAACCGTCACAAATGGCAGCAGAAATGAGTCTTTATTATATGGCACAGTTCTGGTTAGTTCCTTCCGGGTTTCAAGCCCGTTTGGCCTCTGTTTGGATTCTTGTGACTACACGCGAGAGATAACAAAATGGTAGTCAGGTTTGCTGCTGAATTCCTTACATGAAAGCGCAAAGTCGTAGGCATGACACAACTTAATCACTCACAAAAGACAGCTACATATTCACTTTTTAGGAAGACTAATGACTGGTGGCGTACACGCTACAGACTAATGATGGTGAGCAGTACACGCTACAGACTAATGACTGGTGAGCAACACACAGTTAAGACTATGATGGTGAGCACACCAGCTAAGACTAATGACTGGTGAGCAGTACAAGCTACAGATTAATGACTGGTGAGCACACAGCTACCAGACTAATGACTGGTGTGAGGCAACACCGTACAGCTTTATGTTACTGGTGAGCAGTCAAACGACGGCCTACTACGACCTAATGACACCATAGAATGACGAACCAACTCACCCAGCGTCGCACTAAATAGATGTAGAGCATCACACAGCTACAGCAAAAAGTAGCGTCTAATGACTGGTGAGCGTAACACGGCATACAGCTATCGACTGCCTGAGCAACTACAAGGACACAAGGGTAAGACTACACTGCCACTGCGTGAGCCACCAAACTACAAGGAACAAGCCTAACAGGACCTCAACTGACTGGCTCGAGCCCCCACCACCTGCACTTACGGCAAACACTCATGGAGCTATGACAGACACTAATGACACTCGGGTGAACGCAGTACTCACCAGCTATAATTCAAGCTATTTGCTGGTGACGAACATAAGCGTACACGCTACTCCAGACACGTCTAATGACTCGGTGAGCACCGAGTAAAAAATGTGTCGAATGTCTACACCAAGAACTATTGACATGGGTATAAGAGGAACATAAACGCTACGAATATCAATGACTGGTTGAGAAACACAGCTAGTTTCACAGTCACTACATGATGCTGCAGCCCCGGTTTGCTAGGCTCCTAGCCGGCCGCCCTCATTAGCCCCGCACCCCCCACCCCCATCCTCCCCCCACCCCCCTCCCCCCCCCCCCCGCCACCCTGGTGACAAACCCCCCACGCTACAGACTAATGATGGTGAGCAACACACAGATACAGACTAATGACTGGTGGCAGTAACACAGCTACAGACTCATGACATTGGTGTTAGCACCCCACAAGCTACAGGACTAATGACTTGGTGAGCATCTCACCCACCGCCCCACCCCCCACCCACCCCCCTCCCCCCCCCCCCCGCCCCACCCACCCCCACCCCCTCCTTTCTAATGATACTGTTGGTCACTAGAAGCACCAATGGGTATACACCCTTCCCACCCCCAGAACCAATGACTTAGGACAACACCCCCACCGCCCTCCCCATGACCTAATTTGAGCCCTCCGCCGATGGAGACCGCGCAACAATTCACCCCCTCAGCCCCCCCCCGGCCCCCGGCCCCGTACCGCACCACAAGCCCCCCCCCCCCACCCCTCCCCCACTCCCCCCCCGCTCCTCCCCCACCCCCACGGGACTATTAGACTGGTGAGCCATTCACCCCGCTCACCCACCATTATAGACTGAAGAGCAGTACACGTTACAGACTGAATGACTGGTGAGCATAGCCAGCTACAGACTTGATGGGTGAAGCAGTCACAGGTTAATCGAGGAGCTATTGTGAGTGAGACAGTACACAAGCTAAGGACTATAGACTGGTGAGTCAACCGACCTACGGGATAATAGGGACGGGTCGATGAGAATCAACAGCTCCAGTAGCATAATGGGTGGGTTAGAGCAGTACACAGTCAAGGCTAGGATGAACTGTGAGTGACAGTACCGTACAGACAATGACTGGTGAGCAGTACACAGCTACGACTAATGAATGGTGAGCATCAACACAGCTACGATAATGATGGTGAGCAGTCACAGCTACGGACTTAGTGACTGGTGTAGCAACAACGCCGCTACAGAGCTTAGATGTGTGGGACTGAGCTCGTATCACACAGCTAATGATGAAGTGATGGTTGAGAAGGCAGTAGGGAAAAAGAAGACTGAATGGATTAGGTGAGCAGATACAGTACAGATATAGAATGTGAGTTCATACACACGTCTAACAGAACTAGAGACGGGTGGAAGGACATCACAGCTACATAGACTTATATGAAAAGTGGTGTGTCATTAAAAACAGTATGTGATTCGACTAAATGATGTGAGCAGTCACGCATTTGCGATCTATATGCATGTGAGTCACATCAGCTATCGTATAATGATGGTGAGAACATCAGCACGAGCTACTGACTAGATGAGTGTGGAGCGAAGACGCTACAAGACAAATGATGGTGAGGCACATCATGGCTATCAGACTAATGACTTGGTGCAGTTCAGACGACAGTAGAGTCACTGGCTGGTGTTTAGCTTATCTCAGCTACATGGATCTCTGACTTGTCAGCTGCATCTTCTCAGCTAAGACTCAATTGATTGGCTGGAGACATCACATCAGCTCAGACCAAATGACTGTGAGCTCACTCGAGCTCATAAGACTAATGGCTGCGTGAGCACGCACAGCTAAGACCGTCATGACCTGGTGATGTCTACACTGAAGCAGCTACATGACTAAGGTGAGCACTGGCGTGAGGGCACATCCAGCTTAAAGACGTGAATCGACCTGGTGAGGCCAACAGCTACAGCCTAGGCAGGATCGTGCATGTCAGACCTTATACCCCGACTTACGGTGTGCGAGCAGTTCCGACAGGGGGGGAACTGGGTGGGAGGGTTAGGGGAACAGAAGTTGCAGCCTCGAGTTGAAGAGGCGCTGCGCGTCGGCTAACGCTGTTCTGTTGTGGGGCAATCAGGGGGTGAAATGACATGAGTGAGAAAACAGCTACAGACTAATGACTGGTGAGGCATCACGCAGCTGCATAGAGCGGTTAGATTTGATGTAGTGAGCAACACAACCGCTAGTAGCTGTAATGAGTGACTGGTGGCCATCAAGCGCTCAAGCGAGTACTTAGAGTGTGGAGCAACACATCTTAGCTAGACTAAATGAGCATGAGTGTGGAGTCAGAACAAAAGATAATCTAGACTATGATGGTTGACATCCTAAGTAGATCTCTAAAAGGACTAAACTAGCTGGTGAGCACACACAGTTCTGCAGACTAATGACTGGTGAGCAGCACACAAGCTATTTATGACCTATTGACTCACTAGGACATTAGAGAACAGTACACAAGACTCAAGACTAATAGCAAGACGCCAAGATCGAAATTCGGAGCAGCTACTAGAAACACAGCTCATTCCTAGAAAAGGGAAAGAATAATATCATGTCTATTGATATCATCTCAGTTAGGTACAGTACTCTTAAGACTGAAACCTACAAATGCAAACAAGATTAGTCGGATGGATGGCTGGTCATAAGTCTAAAAAGGTTACATGTGATATGAATAGATATAACGACACAAATGAACGACATAAAAGAAATCGTACGAACACATAAGTAAAGAATAAGGTCGACAGGTTAGTCATAACAACTATATAATCAGGGGTCAGATATAACACCCAATACAGGGTCAGTTAATTAGCAATTATATCAGGGTCAGTTAATACCATACTTATACAGGTCAGGTTAAACCATACTATATACAGGGTCAGTTTCATCCATACCTATTCGGTATACCACATACAGGGTCAGTTAAACAATTAATTCAGGGTCAGTTTAATACGACCATAAGGGTCAGTTAATACATACTATATCAGGGCAGTTAATACATACTATATTACAGGGTCAGTTATATACCATACTATATACAGGGTCCAGTCTTAAGTACATAACATATACAGGGATCAGGTTAATACATACTATATACAGGGTCTTATCCTATTACAGTATTAATCATCCATACAGGTCGAACTAATATAACAGGGTCGTTAATACCATACTATATACAGGGTGCCGTTTATAACATACTACTATATACTAGGGTCAGTTACATACCATACTAATTACAGGGTCAGTTAATCCATCTATATACAGGGTCAGTTTAATACCACATAGCATATAAATAACAAAAGGGTCAGTTCAACCATACTGATAATACAGGGTCGTTAATACCATACTATATACAGGTAGTTTTAATATTTACCAGGTACTTAATCCTAACAACAGGTCAGTTAGTACCAACTATATACAGGTAATCCAAATTCGGGTGGTAATACCATACTATATACAGGGTCAGTTATTACATCTACAGCCAGTACATTACTAATCAGGGTCAGTTAACCATACAATCAGGTAGTATCCATATATACAGGGTCAGTTAATACCATACTAATACAGGGTTCAGTTATAGCTTACAACCATACTATATCAAGGTCATTTAATACATACTATATACAAGGGTCAAGTTAATACCAATACTATTCAGGGTCAGTTTAATACATACTATTATACAGGGTCAAGTTAATTACATCTATATCAGGCAGTTATACTATACATGTTTATACCATACTATATACAGGGTCAGTTAAATACCATACTATATACAGGGTCAGTTAATACCATACTATATACAGGGTCAGTTAATACCATATATATACAGGGTCAGTTCAATTACCATACTATATACAGGTCGTTTATAGTCATATATATAGCACGGGTCGTTAATACCATCATATAATAGCAGGTCAGTTAATACCAAATATATATACAGGAATCAGTTCATACTATACTTATACAAGGGTCGTTCAATACCTACTATATACAGGGTAGTTCAGTAATATT
>NW_019947723.1:0-13205 GCF_002910315.2 Salvelinus sp. IW2-2015
GTAGTGTGGCACATTACTGTGGAGCTTTAATATTCAGGCTGAATTTATAAGGTTCCTAATGCAGGTTCACACGGAACAGCACTGAGGCAAATCCTTATAAGACGAATGCAGCAGGATGTATGGCTGAACAGCAGCTGACATGTAACACTCTGTTTGGCTTGTAAGGCTTAGATTGTAACTGCTCCTTTTTTGTTTTAACAGTTTCAGAAAATGGCTTTAGTGGAAAAATGCAACACTGTAATAATGTCGCTGTAAATCTAGTGATGACTGGGGGAATGATGGAGGGAGCGGAAGAATGGAGGGAGAGCGGAGAGGTGGACGGAGTGGAGGGCGGCGCAGGGTGGAGGGAGGAAGGAGTGGACGGTGGAGGGGAGTGAGAGAGAGGAGGGTGGAGGTAAGGGAGTGGGAGGGTAGAGGGAGTGGAGAGAGGAGGGTGGCGGGAGAGGGAGTGGAGGGTAGAGGGAGTGGAGAGAGGAGGGTGGAGGGTAGAAGGGAGTGGAGGGTAAGAGGGAGTGGAAGAAGAGGAGGGTGGAGGGTAGAGGATGGCAGGGTAGAGGGTGGAGAGAGGGGGTGGAGGGTAGAGGGAGTGGAGGGTAGAGGGAGTGGAGGGTAGAGGGAGTGGAGAGAGGAGGGGTGGGAGGGTAGAGGGAGTGGGAGGGTAGAGGGAGTGGAGAGAGGAGGGTGGAGGTAGAGGGAGTGGAGGTAAGAGGGAGTTGGAGGGGGTCATGACGATGACCAAAACCTCCTGCCACCTGTAAAGTTTCTTCCCCTGTGCAGTGACCCTTACCAACAGGCCATCTGGCCCATAGAGACTAAAGGACTATGCACTCTATGCTGTACACAGCATCAACACATCTCTGAACTGTGCACAAATGAACTGCACTATACTGCATCATACTCTGTCCATCTCTCTGCATTTAGATATATTCATACTAATACTGTAAATGTGTACATCCACCGTATATCAACCGTATACTGTTAGGAGTGTGTATTGGAGGCAAAGTCAGGTGCAGGAGAGCAGAGTGTAGTGAACAGGCACACTTTTTATTCCGGTCAAAATGACAGCACAAAATAACATAAAATGTGCCCAAAACACGGAACATAGACAAAAAGTAAAGCGCGTAACAATATCCACAATATCAAAATACACGTAACACAAACAATCCTACACAAAGACATGATCGGGACCAGAGGAATAAATACATATGGATTGATTGGGGAATGAAAACCAGGTGTGCAGGGAAGAAGACAAAACAAATGGATACATGAAAAATGGAGCGGTGATGGCTAGAAAGCCGGTGACGTCGCCGCCCGAACAAGGAGAGGAGCCGACTTCGGTGGAAGTCATGCAAATGTTCAGTGGGTATATGTCACATCTGCCCATTCTCTTATAGCTCTATGCTCACTACTATTTGTATGTAAACTTTGTTTTAACGCTGTTGTCTGTATTTTATCAATAGCAGCCCCAATTCACCAAGTACAATTCTGAGAATGTTTAAATGTACTTGGTGAATAAAGGTGATTCTGAAGTTATCTTTACTTATTGTGTATTTATTCCTTGTGTTATTCTATTCTATTTTCTATTCTATTCCATTCCATTATTATTTTTCTATTTTTTCTATTCTCTTCTTCCTCTCTGCATTGTTGAGAACGGCCTGGAAGTAAGCATTTCACTGTCTACATCTGTTGTATATGAAGCATGTGACAAATACCATTTTATTTTATTTGAGAGGGGACCACCAGGAAGAATTCCCAAAACCTCAGCTGTCACAAATGAGGGATTCAAAAACACAGAGAGAAAGAGAGAAAGAGAGAAAGAGAGAGAAAGAGAGAAAGAGAGAGAAAGAGAGAAAGAGAGAAAGAGAGAGAGGAGAGAAGAGAGAAGAGAGAGAGAGAGAGAGAGAGAGAGAGAGAGAGAGAGAGAGAGAGAGAGAGAGAGAGAGAGAGAGAGAGAGAAGAGAGAGAAGAGAGAGAGAGAGGGAGAGAGAGAGGGGAAAGGGAGAGGGAAAGTGGAGGGAGAGAGAAAAGAGAGAGGGAGAGCGAGAGAATAGAGGGAAAGAAAGGTTTGTGGAGAGAGTAATAAACAAGGCAGTCAGTGGAGGAGTGAGGCAGAGTGATTCAGAGTTCAGTGGTACATGCCACACACTAGTCACATTTCCCCAGCTTGGCAGCCATGCGTGTTATATCTGCTCACACTGCCCCTACCCTGTGCTTTGACCTCTTTCTACCCCCTCTCTCAGATGAAATCTCGCGTCTTGTGACGGCCGGCCGCCCAAGCAGACCATGCCCGCTTGACCCTATCCCTCCTCTCTTCTGCTCTGCTCACACTGCCCTACCCTGTGCTTTGAACCTCTTTTCCCCTCTCTCCAGATGAAATCTCGCGTCTTGTGACGGCCGGCCGCCCAACAACCTGCCCGCTTGACCTATCCCCTCCTCTCTTCTCCAGACCATTTCCGAGACCTTCTCCCTTACCTCACCTCGCTCATCAACTCATCCTTGACCGCTGGCTACGTCCCTTCCGTCTTCAAGAGAGCGAGAGTTGCACCCCTTCTGAAAAAACCTACACTCGATCCCTCCGATGTCAACAACTACAGAACCAGTATCCCTTCTTTCTTTTCTCTCCAAACTCTTGAACGTGCCGTCCTTGGCCAGCTCTCCTGCTATCTCTCTCAGAATGACCTTCTGATCAAAATCAGTCAGGTTTCAAGACTAGTCATTCAACTGAGCCTGCTCCTTTCTGCGGTGTCACGGAGGCGCTCCGCCTGCTAAAGCTAACTCTCTCTCCTCTGCTCTCATCCTTCTAGACCTAATCGGTTTGCCTTTGATACTGTGAACCATCAGATCCTCCTTCCGAGTTGGGCATCTCCGCGCGGCCCACACTTGGATTGCGTCCTACCTGACAGGTCGCTCCTACCAGGGGCGTGGCGAGAATCTGTCTCCGCACCACGTGCTCTCACCACTGGTGTCCCCCAGGGCTCTGTTCTAGGCCCTCTCCTATTCTCGCTATACACCAAGTCACTGGCTCTGTCATATCCTCACATGGTCTCTCCTATCATTGCTATGCAGACGACACACAATTAATCTTCTCCTTTCCCCCTTCTGATAACCAGGTGGCGAATCGCATCTCTGCATGTCTGGCAGACATATCAGTGTGGATGACGGATCACCACCTCAAGCTGAAACTCGGCAAGACGGAGGCTGCTCTTCCTCCCGGGGAAGGACTGCCCGTTCCATGATTCGCCTCCACACGGTTGACAACTCCATTGTGTCCTCCTCCAGAGTGCTAAGAACCTTGGCGTGATCTGGACACTCTGTCGTTCTCGACTAACATCACAAGGCGGTGACCCGTTCCTGTAGGTTCATGCTCTACAACATTCGCAGAGTACGACCCTGCTCACACAAGGAAGCGGCCGCAGGTCCTAATCCAGGCACTTGTCATTCCCCGTCTGGGATTACTGCAATCTCGCTGTTGGCTGGGCTCCCTGCCTGTGCCATTAAACCCCTACAAACTCATCCAGAACGCGGCAGCCGTCTGGTGGTTCAACCTTCCCAAGTTCTCTCACGTCACCCCGCTCCTCGCTCTCTCCACTGGCTTCCAGTTGAAGCTCGCATCCGCTACAAGACCATGGTGCTTGCCTACGGAGCTGTGAGGGAAACGGCACCTTCCGTACCTTCAGGCTCTGATCAGCCCTACACCCAAACAAGGGCACTGCGTTCATCCACCTCTGGCCTGCTCGCCTCCCTACCTCTGAGGAAGTACAGTTCCCGCTCAGCCCAGTCAAAACTGTTCGCTGCTCTGGCACCCCAATGTGGAACAAACTCCCTCACGACGCCAGGTCAGCGGAGTCAATCACCACTTCCGGAGACACCTGAAACCCCACCTCTTTAAGGAAATACCTAGGATAGGATAAAGTAATCCTTCTAACCCCCCCCCCCCCCCCCCCCCCTTTAAAAGAGTTAGATGCACTATTGTAAAGTGGTTGTTCACTGGATATCATAAGGTGAATGCACCAATTTGTAAGTCGCTTTTGGATAAGAGCGTCTGCTAAATGATTTAAATGTAAATGATATGTAAATGTAAATATCTGTGTTGACAGACATGGTGAGGTGGTAAAAGACAGAGAGAGACAGGAGATGCTGCTAGAGAGAACGTGACCATAATGGCGAGGTTTAACCCAAGTAGAACTTCTCACCCTCTGAATCCTGTCTATTATCTGACCCCTGCATCAACATTTCTGGTCTAGAATAGATAGAAAGGATCCTGAGGTCCACAACACAAAACCCCAGCATCAAAAGGTCTGAAATGATCAACATTGTCTTGTCCAAGTGAGCATTAATGTCAATTTATAAAAGTCCATAATGTCACCGGACTGAACAATACCCTCAATACCCTCTAACAGTGATGTTTACCTAATTGCACCCTTATCGCCATATACTGCACTGTAGCTTTCCATATCCTTAATTGGAGAGGAATCTAAAAGCCTCTCTGCGCCATGAATCATAACAGTGTCTGGTAGTTTCTCTGCTTGTTCAATGCAATCACTTTCATTTATTCAATAAACAAACAACGTTCTTCACTGGGTCCTCCATAACTCAGTCTCTCTAAGCTGTTGATGTTTCCCATGGCAGAGGAAAGAGAGCAGAAATCTAAAACAATTAATATGTTTACTTAACCTGCAGACCCTTGATTCATACCTTGATTGATTGAGTCAGGGGGCAATTATGTGATTCCAGCGGAGGGACATTTCAGAACCATGTAAACAAGCCATTACATCTGAGCCTTTCCTTCCTCTGAACAATCCAAAATAAATACAGGTCTAGTTAGCATTCTCTCCTCCCCGCAGACCCATATCCTGTTGGTCTTCCTGCCACTGCCCCGTAGGTACGTGTGTTGGGTTGCCCCTGGTCGTTGGTCTGTCTTTGGTTCATAACGACCTCCAGAACGACCTCTGGTGACCTCTGTAATGGGCAGGGCCGTGGGGGCTGTGGAGAACGGGCCCAGCCGTCAGGTCTGCTTAATGGCAGGGTAGATGGAGAACTGAGAGGAAGGAAGGAAGGAAGTAGCACATCTGAGAGAGTAGATGCTTCCCATGTGCCCTGAGTGTCTTCATCATGACATGGCCTAGACTACAATACAAACACCAAAAAAAGCAATATTTTATTCTACTGCCATGACAAATAAGAGAAACCCAGAGATGATAAGACAAGATCTTATCTGAAGGAGGGGATCTGTCACAAAGATCAGAATTTGAGTTTTGGAATTGAACCTGCCTCTGGTTTAGTAATTTATACTGAACAAAAGTATAATTGCAACATATAAAGTGCTGGTTCCATGTTTCATGAGCTGACATAAAACATCCCAGAAATGTTCCATATGCACAATAAACTTATTTCTCAAAAAATAAATGTGTTTACATCCCTGTTAGTGAGCATTTCTACTTTGTCAAGATAATCCATCCACCTGACAGGTGTGGCATCTCAAGAAGCTGATTAAACAGCATGATCATTACACAGGTGCGCCTTGTAGTGGGGACTATAAAAGGCCACTCTATAATGTGCAGTTTTGTCACACAACACAATGCCACAGATGTCTCAAGTTTTGAGGGAGTGGGCAATTGGCATGCTGACTGCAGGAATGTCCACCAGAGCTGTTGCCAGAGAATTGAATGTTAATTTCTCTACCATAAGCCGCCTCGGTCGTTTTAGAGAATTTGGCAGTACGTACAACCAGACTAAAAACAGCAGACCAGCTGATACAACTGAGGAGTGTCTGTCTGTAATAAAGCACTTTGTGTCGAAAAACTCATTCTGATTGGCTGTAACTGTAACTCAGTGAAATCTTGAAATTGTTGCATGTTGCGTCTATAATTTTGTTCAATATAGTTTACATGACCATAAACTCTGAGGAACAAGTGTAGTGCAGCTGTCAGTCTTTGGTGTCCTCATCGCCAAACTCTAAAGTGGAATATATACAGACCTGTGTTTCTGACTTGGTACTGAACCTTTATGAAAACCATATCAACATGTTCTACATCCTAATCTCATGACAACCATATCAACATGTTCTACATCCTAATCTCATGACAACCATATCAACTTGTTCTACATCCTAATCTCATGACAACCATATCAACTTGTTCTACATCCTAATCTAATGACAACCATATCAACAAGTTCTACATCCTAATCTAAAGACAACCAAATCAACTTGTTCTACATCCTAATCTAATGACAACCATATCAACTTGTTCTACAAGTCCTAAGTGCTAAAGACAGACGCATATCAACTTGTTTCTAACAACTCCTAATCTAGAAGACAAACATATCAGAGCTTCGTTCTACAGTCCTGAGATGACACAGCCATATTCGAGACTTGTCTAGGCATGCCTAATCCTAAATGACAGACGCATATCAACGCTTGTGTGTTCTACAGTCCTAATGACAGAGCACATGATCAACTTGTTGCTAAAATCCTGAATGACTAGATGGAACGAGTAAAAAAAGCGATTATCAACTTGTTTCTAGGCATCCTGAGAGAAGGACAGACCATATACACTTGTCTACGATGCCTAGGATGGCGTAATGGACAACATAGTCAAGCTTGTTCTAGCATCCGTAAATGAACCATCATCGGACTGTTTCTAGCATCCTAGATCGTAATGCAACCATATCGAACGTGTGTTCTGCGGAGCGCTAGATCTAGATGAAAACATGATAACTTGTTCTACATCCTATCTAATTGACACCATCTATCGAAGCTTGTTTGCTGCAGTCGCGGTAATGACAGATCGAGTAGGTAGACTTGTTTAGAGCATCGCTAGATCTCATGACAACCGGATAACGTAAACTTGGTTCTAACAGTCCTAGCATCTAGGATGACAATTCATAGTCAAGCTGTGTTCGCTGCACTCAATGAACAGGAACCGATATCACTTTTCTAGAGCACGCTAATCTTAATGACAACCAATATCGAACTTGTTCTACATCCTAATCGTAGATGAACAACCATATCAACTTGTTCTACATCCTAAATGACGAAAGCATCACTGTCTAATCGGATCAAGACCTTCTGTTCTACATCCTAATCTAATGACAACCAATCGAACTGTTTCGTACATCCATATCTGATGCAGACGAATATCGAAGCTTGTTCTACATCCTAATTTAATGAGCAACCATATTTAACTTTGTTCTACATTCCTAATCGACAACCAACTATCAACAATTGTTCTAGCAATCTAATCTATACAACCATATCAACTTGTTCTATTCATCCTAATGAACAACCGATATGTCAACTTGTTCGTAACAATCGATAAATGACAACCATAGTCCACACTTGTTCTACATGTCTATGCCTAACACGATCTACAATCCAATTAATGACAACCTAATGTTCTACATCCTAGATACTAACGAATGGAAACTGTATCTAATCTTGGCTGTGACAACCTTAGTACTTTTCAACATCCTAATGACGAACGCATATCAACGTTGTTCTACATCCTAAGTCTAAGGGGGGGACAAGCTCATATGAACTTGTAACTACAGTCTCAATAATGACAACCAATGTAGTGCAACTGCTGCTACTCCTAATCTAGACAATCCATGTCAACGTTGCATCCTAACTAATGAACAACGATATCGAACTTGTGTCTACATCCTAATCTATGATCAACCCATAGAACTTGTTCTGTACATCCTAGATCTAATGACAACCATATCAACTTGGTTCTTGCATCGCTGCTAATCGACAACCGTATCACTTGTTCCTAGCACCTCCTAATCTAATGACATACCATATCAAACTTGTGTTTGACATCCTATACACTATCCTTTACATCCTAATGTTCTATGACACCATATCAACTGTTTCTACATCTAAATTAGTGACCAGACCATTCTACTTGTTCTACATCTAATCTAATGACAACCATAGTCAACGATTGTTTCTAGCAGTCCTAGATCGGTAATGAAACCAATAGTCAAGCGTTTGGTCTGAGCATGCCTAAGGTTTTAATGGAGCAGCCATTATCAACGTGTTCTGACAATGCCTAAATGACAACCATAGTTCAAGTTGGTTGCTACAGATCCTACTCTAATTGACAAGCCATATGCAACCTTGTTGCTTAGATCACTCCGTATATGACATCGCAGTAATCAATTCAGGTGTTCTATACATCTTGAATACGTAAAGACAAACCAATGTGAACTTTGTGTGGTCTAGGCCATCCTAATGACAACGCGATGATCAACATTGTGTTCATAGCTTATCCTATTATGACAAGCATAAATCGAACATGGTTCTAGCATCGCTAATCAAAGACAACCATCATGCAACGGGTTGTTCTAGCGATCCCAGATCTAATGACAACCATGATCAACTTGGTTCTAACACCTAATCTAAAGACAACCATCAGGTTATCCAAGCGTGTTCTACATGCCTAATGCTAGGATTGGACAGATCTCGCAATGTCAACGGTTGGTTCTACAGTTCCTAGGGATCTAATGACAAACGCATAATCAATCTGGTGTTCTATATGTGCTCAGTCTAAAACAACCATAGTCGAACAAGTTTAGACATCCTTAACTGACAATCAGTATTCTTACTTGTTGCAGTTCACCTCAAAATGCTAATGACAACCATAGTCAAGCTGTTACTCTGTGTTTCTATCAGTCCTATATGTATCAGACGTCATATTCAAGTCTGTTGTTCTGTGACGCATCCTAATGGACAGACCAATATTCGAACTGTGTTGTCTTAGTTTAAGTTCATCCCTGTGATAATGAGTTTTTCTTTGGAATCGACAACGGCAATGATCATACTTGTTCATATTCATCTCATAATTGTACAACTAATCAAGGCTTTGTTCTAAGCGATCAGTTGCCCTAATCTAAGAGTGAGCAACATTTATCTGAATCTGTGTTCTACATCCTAGAATGGACGGGAGGGCTACTACGTTGGATCAACGTTGTTCGTGATGATGGAACATCCATAGATGGCACGACAGCGTCGCAGTGATTTTGAAACGTGTGTTCGTCCAGGGATCAAGTGTTCTGTCACGTTATTGGGAGGTGCGCTCGTACAGCGGTCTGAGTGCATATGTGGCCAGCAGGTGCCTTGTGCTAGTCAGGGGGTGATAAGCGCACTGTAATCCATGAAGATTTGAACGAACCAAATAATCAAAGCGGTTCCGTTCTACATCCTAATTAGAGAATGCACTGAAAGTCAATTGTGTCTACATGCCTAATTGGCACCAACATATGGGTGGGGCTATCAGAACGTTGTTTCTATGTATCCTCAAGTGCTAATGGGAAACTCATATGCTCATCACTGTGGTCGTAGGCATGCCTATATCTAAATGAGGACCATATTAAACTTTGTGTTCTAGCAATCCGTAATCTATACTGACAGGAGGCCATATCACATTATCTTGTTCTACGATCCTAGATGTGCTAATGACCAACCATAAGTCAACTTGACGTTGCTACAGTGACCTATGATGACGAACCAATTATCAAGCGATGTGTGTTGTCTTCTTCTATCCTATCTAGATGCACACGTCCCATCAAACGTAGGTTGTTGCTGCAATGCCTAATGGACGAACCGATAATCAACTTGTGTTCTTACATATCGCTAGAGATCTAATGACAACCATATCATGAGCGTTGTGGTTCACGTACAATCTAAGTGACAACATAGGAATAATGTGTTCGGTCCATCCTAAATATCTAATTGACAACATATTAAGCTTGTTCTGCAGTCCTGTTAAGAAGAGGCGAGTAGCTCGTCAGGATCTTGTTTCTATGAGGAGCATGGTTCCGTTAGATCGTAATCTGACGAACCATATCAACTTGTTTCTAAGGGCATCCTTATATGGACAGAGAAGACGGTGGCGATGGAGTTCAAAGTTTGTTCCTATGCATCCACGTAGAGTTGTAATGACAACCAATGATCAAACATTGTGTTCTATCATCGCCTAGGAATGGACAGGGACCATATGCAAAGTGTTCTAGTAGCTGACGATCCTAGGGGATGCTAATGGACAACCATATGCAACAGTTTCTACATCCTAATGCTCTGACAACCATATTACACGATTGTCGGTCTGCTGACATCCTAACTATAACGACAACTCATATCACTGTGTTCTACAATCCCAACTAAGTGACACCATATCAACTTCGTTCTACATCTAATCTAAGAGACAACCATATCAACATGTTCTACACCTAAATCTAATGACAACGGCAGTATTAACTTGTCTACATCCATAATCTATAATTGGGAAGCCAACAAACCATATAAAGTTTTACTCCTAATAACAAGTCGATCTTGTTCTTACATCCGTAATCTAATGGACGACTATATCAACGTGGTTCTAGCAGCTAATGACAACCATAATCAACTTGTTTCTCACATCTAATGACAACACATATCAACATGGTCTAGCATCCTAATCGTACACAGTACAATACGTGTCAATCTAATGACACCTATGTTCTAAGCATCCTAATCTAAGTGACAAATTCATTGTCACTAGTGCATTAACTTTGTTACATCCAAGACGACCTATAACTGTTCTAGATGACAGACCCAATCGAAGCATTGTTCTACATGCTAATCTAATGACAACCATACTGTCAACTTGTTGATCATCCTAAGTCTAGGACAATCGGATAGTCGAACGTTGTTCTACATCCTAAGCCACTATAGAGACTTGTCTACATCCTAATAAACAGCAACTTGTTCAGGCATGGCCTAATCTGAATGACAATCCAGTATAGGCTGTTCTACACTCGCTAATCTAATGACAACCATATCAACTGTTCTATGATGCCTAATTGCAATGACAAGCGCCATATCAACGTTGTTCTAGCAGATGCCTAGATGGTACAACCATATCGAACATGGTTGGTCGGTAGCAGTCGGCTTAAATTTCTTGTTAATGAGAACGCAGTGGTAACTGCCGATTACTGAGGTGAGGTCGTTCTAACATCGTCTTGTGTCGTTACAAGGTCGTTGCGGTTGATCTAATGACAGATCACGCTAAGTCGAACTGTGTTTCTAGCATCCTAGATGCCTGTGGGAACAGATATAACATGGTTTCTAGCATGCCTAAATCCTAATGACAGACCATATTAGAACTTGTTCTGAGGTCGTCCTGTATGTAAGATGACAACTTCGATATCAAGGTTGTGTCTACGTATCCTAAATTGCTAGCATGAACGAAACCTATTGAGTCTGTTCTGGAGCACAGGTTCCTAATGACAACTATTGATTAACTTTGTGTCTACAGAGTCCGTAGATTTCCTAAATGACCGAACGCAGTGAGTTAACTCTTGTTCTAACATCTAATGACACGCAATATCAAGCTTGTTTCTAAGGCGATGCCTAGAGTAATAGAATACGCCAGCGACGACACCAAGAATGCAACGTTGGTTCTATGGAAAAACATCGCTAGATCTAAGTGACACGGATATGAACGCGTTGTTCTAACACAAAATTCCTAATCCTAAAGACGCGATTACCATATGTCAACTTGTTCAACAAAACATGTAATCCTGAATCTGAAAGAAGACAGATCCATATCAAGATGTCTACTACAAAGATCCTATATGGAAAGCATATCAACTTATGTTCTCGTCCAGCGCGGATCCTAATCTTATGACAAACGATATCAACTTGTTTCTACATGCCTATTTATGACAACCATATAAACTTGTTCTGCATCCTAATGACAACCATATAACTTGTTCTACATCCTAATCTAATGACAACCATATCAACTTGTTCTACATCCTAATCTAATGACAACCATATCAACTGTGTTCTACATCCTAATCTAATGACAACATGTGTGTGTGTGTCGTGTGTGTGTGTGTGTGTGTGGTGTGTGGTTGTGTGTGGTGTGTGTGTGTGTGTTGTGTGTGTGTGGGTGTGTGTGTGTGTTGTGTGGTGGTGTGTGTGTGTGTGGTGTGTGTGGTGGGAGTGTGTTGTGTGTGTGTTGTGTTGTGTTTAGAAACAAGAACGGTCTACAGAAATATCACGAGCAAAAGGACTCCAGTAACCACCTATGTCAAACGATCATGGTTGGGAGCAACCTTTCAAGTGATGGTGGGTTAACCAATCATAAAGAGCATTATCAGGCAGGAATTCACACTGTGATCAGCCCTGTCTTGATTTTGTCATGTTTCCCTCATTTCAAGAGGGACAATTGTGTAGTGTGTGTTTTCACAGCTTGGACTCAACCCTCGGTCAACCAGAAGAGGACAAATCCCTCTCAACCCGCAGCCAATCAGAACGTATGAATGTACTGTGAAGACAACACACTTCTCAGTGACACATGTTTCATTGAAACAGGCCCAGTTTGTGTAACATATAGATTGTTTATATCCATTGGCGACACTAGCTGTGTCAGCAGTAGAAGAAATAATACATCTCTCTGACATCACCAGCTTCATTGATTCATTGTCTCACTTGTGTTCATAGTAGTCCTACACCATCTCTTTATGGTCATTTAATAGTAGGTGATCTCTTATCATAACACGTATTGTATGTGTCACATATCCTTCCATTCATACAACAGGATATCCAATCAAGTTCTGACATTTGCTTAGGGGCATGTCCAATAATATAGGCCCACCAGGGATTCTAGCCAGCAACACTGCTCACATGACCTCCTCTCTAACTTTGGCCAGTGTTTCTGCTGCTCACACACTGTGTTTAATGTTATTTCCTGGGACTTGTAGCTCACCTGTCATATGGTTGAGTGAGGGACTCGGACCTGTTATAGCCGGCGCCTGAGGCTGTCGCCTGAAGCTGGGGCCCCTCCTCACCCTTACAGCAGGCTGGGCGACTCCTCACCCTTACAGCAGGCTGGGCGACTCCTCACTCTCTCAGCAGGCCGGCGGCGACTCCTCACCCTTACAGCAGGCTTGGGCGACTCCTCACCCTCACAGCAGCCTGGGCGACTCCTCACCTTTTCAGCAGGCTGGGGCGACTCCTCACCCTTACAGCAGGCTGGGGCGACTCCTCACCCTCACAGCAGGCTGGGCGACTCCTCACCCTTACAGCAGGCTGGGGCAACTCCTCACCCTAACAGCAGGCTGGGGCCACTCCTCACCCTCACAGCAGGCTGGGGCCACTCCTCACCCTCACAGCAGGCTGGGGCGACTCCTCACCCTCACAGCAGGCTGGGGCG
>NW_019947723.1:13696-15043 GCF_002910315.2 Salvelinus sp. IW2-2015
CAGGCTGGGGTGACTCCTCACCCTTACAGCAGGCTGGGACCCCTCCTCACCCTTACAGCAGGCTGGGACCCCTCCTCACCCTTACAGCAGGCTGGGACCCCTCCTCACCCTTACAGCCAGCTGGGGCCCCTCCTCACCCTTACAGCAGGCTGGGGCCCCTCCTCACCCTTACAGCAGGCTGGGGCCCCTCCTCACCCTTACAGCAGGCTGGGACCCCTCCTCACCCTTACAGCCAGCTGGGGCCCCTCCTCACCCTTACAGCAGACTGGGGCCTCTCCTCACCCTTACAGCTGGGCCATTGACCAACAGACTAACAACAATTATCCTACCACCATGGCGTGGCTCGAAGCTGCAGAGAAGATAAACAGGGAGAGCGAGAGAAAGCGAGGGAGAGAGAGAGATAGAGAATGAGAGAGCGAGAGGGACAGTAGGGAGAGAGGGAGAGAGAAAGAGAGCGGTATGGAGTGGTTACAAGATGAGACGTGTTGACTTTGAGTCATTATCAGTCTCCCCTCCAGCCACAATAATCAAGATCAGAGGTAGTGGTGTATTCTATCAGGGCTGCTCACTGACCTACAATGTCAGAGATACAGATGAGTCAGTCACACTCACCTGGAGAGAGAAAGCAAGATACAGAGAGAGAGAGAGCGGGATGCAGAGAGAATGAGCGAGACACAGAGAGAGATACAGAGAGAGAGAGAGTGAGATACAGAGAGAATGAGTGCGAGATACAGAGAGAGATACAGAGAAAGATAGAGAGAGAGACAGAAACAGAGAGAGATACAGAGAGAGAGAGAGAGATACAGAGAGAGACAGAGAGAGACAGGAACACATAGAGACAGAGAGAGAGAGACAGTTTAGTTCAAGTATGATCCAGGAAGTTGCGTTTCGTTAGGAGAGATGAGGTCCAACTTGAACTTGAGATCTGTCACACTAAATGAAACATCTGCTGTCACTAGCACACACACTGTACAGTACGCCTTAGAGATTACAGTTTTACAGCACAATATCAGCCATAAATATGTTGGACTGGACTGGGCTGCCTGATGTGAATTACTGCAGTGAGCAGAGATCACATCTTTGTGCTCTGCTCTCACCTGATCTGAAAAGGCCATCAGCCATCATGCTGCCCCCAGACTGGGGGCACCTCCAAGCCTCAGCAGAGCCTTGTAAACCTGTTCTCCAGGAGACATGGTGTTTACGATAGACCTGGGAGAGAGGTCCACACCTGGAAACCATTCATATCCCTCCCTTCTCTCTAAAAATGTGTGTGTGTGTGTGTCTGTGTCTGTGTCTGTGTGTGTCTGTGTGTGTGTGTGTGTGTGTGTGTGTGTGTGTGTGTGTGTG
>NW_019947723.1:15372-20143 GCF_002910315.2 Salvelinus sp. IW2-2015
CTGCTTTTGTTTATTTCCCCAGTGCTTTGGTATCCTCAACACAAAATAGCTGTTTAGAGTTTGGATGCACTCTCTAATCTGTGTATGTAACTAGGCCCCAAAACTCCCACAATGATATGAGTGATGGAAACCCCTAACTCATAACCGTAACACATCCTGTACAGGAAACTTTCCTGCAATGAAGAAGAGAAGAGTATTTGAGTTTAAAAAGGCATCTGAAGTTTTAATTTCCGCTGAAATATTTGACTTTATTTTACCCTTACGAAAATGTATCAACCCCCTTCCAAAACAGATTCTCCACACAAGAATCTCCATTAATTATAATCCACGTAATAAGTCACATTTCCTGTTGCTCAAATTAAGATACTACATCTGTATACCATGATTTCTTCTTTGAATTTCTACAAACAGTGGTTTGTAAGTTTGTTGATTTATCACACATGGAAATATTCACATATGGGCAAAATGATGAAAATAGTAGTTTGTTTGTCCAGATAATGATGATGAATGACCAAACGTCCTGTGGAGCAGGTGTCTGCAGCACAGACCTGCAGGTTCTCTCACCAGGCTTTGGGGAGCCCTGCTCTGCTCTGGTTCCTGAGATGGTTCCATGTGGATACAGAGSCCATTAACCCCAGTATGACCTCCACCTCTCCTGCCCCATAACTCCCAGTTACAGTAACTAGGCCCTGGKCTCCATGCTCTCTATGGAAACATACCTGAGTGTGAGCTCTCCATCACTCTTTCATTTATCCCTGAATCACTCTCTCACTTTTCTTCCCCCCTCTCTRTCTTTATAGACTGACCCATCGCAACGGACACTCTTTCGTTGGGTCCATTTTAAACTGAGATTTTATCAAACATAATATTCTAGATTCTCACAGGAGATATCATCTGAGATATCAAAACAAAATACAGAGTAGAGTAGAYGATATATCATACTGTGAACAGAGCCTATACATCAAGCCATAGTACACYCCATGGGCCTTCACTGTGATAAATATTCACCAGACCTTAACAATGTTTAAAGATGGTACAAAAAMAATACTTTTCACTGGTTATCCCAGTGGGACTTAGATGCATTGGATGTATAAAGTAAAKYGCTTATCTTTGGACACATTATTTATCAGGGGATCAACTCAGTCTCTGATTGAATAAGTGTTTTCATTAAGACAGAGGGCCTCCCTCCTCAGTGCGTAATGAGAAGCAGACCAGTGAAGAAACTGAAGCCTCCAGGACTGCTCTACTGTACGAAACTCAGCGCACGCACGCTCACACACACATCTGACAACAATCTGTCCTGTTTCAGCTCTACTGTCCTGACAGCAAGTTTCAGTGTTTACAGGGAAAGATAGAGAGGGAGACAGAGAGAGAGAGAGAGAGAGAGAGAGAGAGAGAAGGCCAAAGTCAGAGCCGGACCCGCGAAAGGTATGCAGGCGCACGGGGGACGGAGCAGGCGGAGAAGGGCGAGCACGTGCAGCATGCGGAGACACAGGGGGCGGGCTCAGAGGACGGACAGCAGCAGGTGTAAAGGGGCGAAACGCAGCCCCCACACCGAAGACTCCAGTGCAGCGCTTCCGCGCAACTGCGCCATAAGTACGTGTCAATCAGTCGAAGGGTTCGCAAGTCAGAGGGGGAGAGGTGTGCGGCGAGTCAGAGAGCAATGCGGAGCGTGCGGAGCGAGTGGAGAAATCGGAGCCATATATCGGCGACCGCGCCGCGCACAGAGGTTGAGCAGGGAGCCAAAGTAGCAAGAGGCGGTCCAGGGTAGATCTGTGGATTCAGGGCCCCCACGGTCCGCTGCTCTGTCCCCGCTATTGCTCGGCATCCCCCTCTGTATTGCAGACCCTCAACCCCTCTTCCCACTCCGCGCGAGCTTATGCAGGCCCTCACCCCTTCTCCCAGGCTGCAGGCCCCCACCCTCTCTCCCCACTGCGGCAGGCCCCCACGCTCTCTCCCCACTGCAGGCCCCCACCCCTCTCTCCGCCACTGCAGCCCCCACCTCTCTCCCCATGCAGGCCCCACCCTCTCTCCCACTGCAGTACCCCAACCTCTCTCCCCACTGGCGGCCCCCACCCTCTTCTCTCACCCTCGCCGGCCCACCCTCTCTCCCCGCTGCATGGCCGGGCCCACCCCTCCCTCTCTCCCACTGCAGCCCCCGACCCTCTCTCCCCCTCACTGCAGGCCCCCACCCCTCTCTCCCACTGCAGGCCCCCCACCCTCTTCTCCCCACTGCAGGCCCCCACCCCTCTCTCCCCACTGCAGACCCCCACCTCTGCTCCGCTCACTGCGGCCCCACCCCGCTTCTCACCCGCTTTGCGCCACCCACCCTCTCTCCCACGGCAGGCCCCCAACCCAACACCCTCTCTCACCCACTGCAGGGCTCCCCCCACTTCTCCCCACTGCGGCCCCCCCTCTCTCCCCACCTGCCGGCCCCCATCCCTCTCTCCCACATTGCAGGCCCCCACCCCTCTCATCCCAAACATGGAGACCCTCTCTTCCCACTGCAGGCCCACATTCCTCTTCCGCTGCAGGCCACCTACCCGCTCTCCTCCGTGGCAGGCACGCCGCACCCCCTCTCTTCCCACTGCAGCCCCCCACCTCTGCTTTCAGCCCCCACCCTCTCTCTCCGCTTGCAGGCCCCACACCCCTCTCTCTCCGTGAGGCCCCCACCCTCTCTCTCCGTTGCAGGCCAAACTCCTCTTCGCTGGCAGGCCCCCACCCTCTCTCCCACTAGCCAGGGCCGCCCACCGCCTGGCTCTCCCACTGCGAGGCCTCGCCACCCTCGGCTCTGCGCTGCACCGGGTTTCCTTCAACCCTCTCTTCTCCCACTGCAGGGCCCCAACCCCTACTCTTCATCCGCGGCAGGCCCCCCACCCCTCTCTCTCCGCTGCGGCGCCCAGCCCCTCTCTCTCTGCTGCAGGCCCCCACCCCTCTCTCTGCCGCTGCAGGCCCCGCACCCTGTCTCCCCCGCTCAGCCCCCACCCTGCTCGTCTCCGCTGCAGGCCCCCATCCCCACTGCTCTTCTCTCCCGCTTGCAGCGCCCCCACCCTCTCGCTCCGCTGCAGCCCCACCCCTCTTCTTCCCCGCTGCAGTGCCCCCACCACCTCTCTCTCTCCGCTGCAGGCCCCCACCCCTGCTCTCCCCGCTCGCAGGCCCGCCAACCCGCCTCTCTCTCCGCTGCAGGCCCACGCCTCTCTTCCGGCGTAGCAGGCCCGGCCACGCCTTCTCTCCCCGCTGCACGGTCCACCGCTGTCTCTCCCGTGGCGAGCCCCACCCTCTTCTCGTGCAGGCCCAACCCTCGTCTCTCCGTGCAAGGCCCCCCACCCCTCTCTCCGGCCGCTGCAAGGCCGCCCACTCTGCTCGTCCCGCTGCAGGCGCCCCACCGCCTCTCTCCCCGCTGCAGGCTCCACCCGCTCGTCTCTCCGCTGAGGGCTTCTCTACCCTTCTGTCCTTCTGTGAGGGCCCCAACAGCCTCTCTCTCTGCTGCAGCGCCCGCTACCCGCCTCTCTGCGGTGGCAGGGGCCCCAGCCCCTCTGCTCCGCCGCTTGCAGGCCGGCCCACCCCTCTCTGCTCTCGCGCTGCAGGCCGCGCACCCCTCTCCTCTCTGCTCGCAGGCCCGCCAACCCTCTCGTCTCTTCGCTGCATGGCGCCCAGCCACCCCCTCTCTGCTGCATGGCCCCCACCCCTCTCTCCCCGTTGCAAGGTCTAACCCCACACACCCTCTCTCCCCGGCGCTGGCAGGCCCCCCACCCTGCTCTCTCCGCTGCAGGCCCCCCCACTCCTCTCTCCCCCGCTTGGCAGGCCCCCCCCCCACCCTTCTCTATCCCACTGGCAGGCCACACACACCCTCTCTCCGCCACTGCATGCATCATAAACAACACCCTCTCCCACTACTGCACGGCGCACATCGTCCTCGACCCCCACCACTCTACTCTCTTAATTGGCATCATAACAAATAGATTGATTATCATAATAACAGGGCAAGAGGTAGGAGGCATTATAAGGGAAAGTGGAAATAATAGAGGTTCTCTCGCGTGATGTGATCGGGTGAGAGGATAGAGGATGGGGAGGTGCTATAATAGAGTGGTGGGCTGCGGAGAATGAGGCTGCAATGATCTTTCCAGTAATGAGACCCTGGTGCCCTTTTCATTTTTAGCGGATTCCCCCCCCCCCCGCACCCTCCCCACCCCGCATGACACCCCCCCCCCCCCCACCAACCCCCCCCGGCCCACCCCACCCACACCACCGCCAACCCACCACTTAAACTGAAACCACTAATGAAGCCTGAACTAAAGCACACCATATTAGCGCCCAGCTTATGATGCTGTTGGGGAGATGTGATGATGTGTGAAAAACATGATAGTGACATGTAAAGTCGTGTCGTGATCCAGACGCACAGAACGCTGGTACACACTTGGACTAGATGTATTGATATGTTGTTTTCAAATTCTGCATACACATTTAAGCATTCATTCATTGCACCACACATTCCATATCTTTCTCTCCTTTGTCTCTGTTCCATGCACGTGAGACGCTCCCCGCGGCAGGGTCTGGACCTCTTTTGTCTCTGAGCTTAAGTGGTCTCAAATCTATGGGGGTAGAGATGAGTGGTCTCTCTCATGTCGTGGCTCTCTCCCCATCTCTCTCTCCATCTCTCTCCATCTTCTTCTCTCTCGTCCAATCTCTCTTCATCTTCTCCATCTCTTCTGCTCTCTCTCTCTCTCTCTCCTCTCTCCTCTCTCTCTCTCTCTCTCTCTCTCTCTCTCCA
>NW_019947724.1:0-1112 GCF_002910315.2 Salvelinus sp. IW2-2015
ACATAATAAATATCAGAAATTGACAAATTTTTAACACCTTTTTTTAGGCATTAAACTCCCTCCATATATACTTCCATGTATTTCTGAAACTGGTTCCGAGCTGCCTTCAGGCGAGTCTTATGATGCTTGTGGGCTTSCTAGAGCAAAACAMTCTCACCTTTCYTATTAGTGTGTAGCCCAAACTGTTCAGACACCACAGACAAGTTGGCAAATCGGCAGTAGCGACTTCAGTTGGCAGATCGGCGGTACCGCCCCGTTATGCTTGTGGGGGTCGAAGAGCAAAACCACTGACATGTACCTGTTCGTTAGAGTCGCATCTTTCCATGGAGGCCAAACGTTTCGGATGCTACAGATCCAATTTTTGGGATGTCTCATTGCATCTACATTGCTGTAGCTCGGCCAKCTTCCACCGCAGATACGGAAAGCCACCACTGGCAGATGCGGTGGATTGAGGCGCAGCCCATWAAAAAATCTGAAATATCTTGCTTAAACAGACAAATTTTGTCCTCAGGACGTCCCCTGTTAGCTGGGTATGGGTCTATCAAGGTTTAAAAAAAATCTATTTATTACCTTACCATACCAAACCATACCTTAGTTTTCCTGGACCTTGGGACCGGGCTTATAATATGCTATTTTTGTTGTCTCGTGCTCTCTAGTGAGCTGGTCTAGTTCTAGACAGACCCTTCAACGATTACAAATACGCAGAAAAATATATTTTCTGTCCTACGGTAGTCTACCCATCCATGTCCCAGTTGTGATAAGCATAACAGACAGTCAGAGTGCTGTGGAGGGAGACCGTTGCCTCCAGCCGCTAAGGATGATTCATGCTTCACTCAGGCGAAAGGAACGCTATGCAGCAACGCCTAAACTTTGGGCTGAGTCCCAAATGGTTCCCTATTAACCTTGATAGACCCATACCCAGCTACCAGGGGACGTCCTGAGGACGTTCAGGGAATTTCCCATTAGGTCCCTTGTAAGGGTTTTGGTGCAACATTATCACACTGACATTCTGAGAATGACTTCAGAACGTTACGTGATGGTCCTAAGACAACATTCTCCATTCTGAGAACGACTTCAGAACGTTACGTGATGGTCCTAAGACAACATTCTCC
>NW_019947724.1:8067-20132 GCF_002910315.2 Salvelinus sp. IW2-2015
GACATTCTGAGAGCGACTTCAGAACGTTACGTGATGGTCCTAAGGCAACATTCTCCATTCTAACTGACATTCTGAGAACGACTTCAGAACGTTACGTGATGGTCCTAAGACAACATTCTCCATTCTAACGGACATTCTGAGGACGACTTCAGAACGTTACGTGATGGTCCTAAGACAACATTCTCCATTCTAACTGACATTCTTATCCTCTGCCTGACCCAGTGTGTAATATCTACATGTTTCAAGCAGACCATCATAGTCCCGGTGCCGGAAGGTCCCCTTAATGCTCTTGGGACATTGTGTCTTTATCAAAGGTGTATCATTTTGGTCTTGACTTTATATAGTGCACTACTTTTGACCAGAGCCCTACCATGAAAACAYTAACGAGTCATTAGGACGTCCCCGGGACATCACGAAACAGTTGCCTAAAGTCGTCAGGACGTCGTGTCATGGTCTTCTGGAGGTTTTTGTCTTGTTCCCGGTTTGTCCCCGGGGATGTTCTTGAGATGTTATCTCATGGTTCCCTGAACGTCCCCTGAACGTCCCAGGAACCAACCAGGAACTACACAAAACCTCCAGGGGACTATGACACAACGTCCTAATGACTCGTTATTGTTTTCATGGTAGGGCTCTGGTCAAAATTAGTCCACAATAAAATATAAATGATTGGACCTTTGATAAAGATGAACAAAAATAAATAAAAAATCAATAAATAATACAGAAACAATCTAAAAAAAAAAAAGATAAAGTGATCCAAATGATTGCCACCCTTGTTTTCAGTACTCCAGCACATTGCCCTTGCTACGATAACAACACCGAGCCTTTCCGTCAAATGTTTTATGAGATTCTAGAACACATTGGGAGAGATCTTAGATCGTTCCTCCATACAGAATCTCTACAGAGCCTTGATATCCTTKGTCTGCGCTTTACGGACTGCCTTCATCAATTCAAAACTGAATGTTTTCAAAGGACTGAGATGGCCATTTGCAAAATGTAGATTTTTTTTTGTGGTCAATTTATCAATTTATTTTGTGGATTTTGATTAGTGTTTGGGGTTCATGTCTTTCTGAAAGTTCAACTTGTGGCCAACTTTCAACCTCCTGGCTGAGGCAACCAGGATTTGGGCTAAAATGTTCTGGTACTTGGTAAAGTTCATGATGCATTTGACCTTTAACAAGAGCCCCATAATATCAAAGAACCATCACCATATTTTACAGTAGGTGTGAGGTAGTTTTGTGCAAATGCTTCCGTTATTCGACGACAGCTCTATTTTTATGTCYTCTGACCTTATCTCCCTCCGCCTGGCGTTTTATAAACAGCGTTGGTATTGGATTGGAACCGGTGCATAGCCTGGCGTTTTATAAACAGCGTTGGTATTGGATTGGAACCGGTGCCAACGACCACTCTCCTTACTCTATTGAATTAATTAAAACATTGTACGACTCCAACCATCCTGCACTCCTGTGTCTGGCCTGCGGTCTCGCCTGATTCATGATAGCTGGGGTCATTGTCAGGATGAGCCTGCAGAAGGGTTACCACATGAGAGAGGAACTATGCGCTCCTGTACACCAGTGTTGAATTCTCATGGACACAAGCTCACCGATTATGCTGTGTACACACCGCCGCCAAGACCATGACGGACCCTCCCACCTCCAAATCAATCCCGCTTCCAGAGTACCAGGCCCGGTGTAACGCTCATTTCTTTGACGCATTAAAGGCGAATCGAACCATCACCCCTGTGAGTACCAAAACCTGACTCGTCGTGAGGAAGCCACGTTTTTTGCCAGTCACTGTCTGGTAGCGACGGTGGATTTTGCCATAGAGTACGTTGTTGCCGGCTATGTCTGCGTGGAACCTGCCTTACAACAGCCTACAAGCCCCTCAGTAGTCTAGCTAGCAAGCCCTCAGGCTAGCCCTACAAAGCCCTCAGTGCCAGCCTGGTCTCAGCCTATGTGGACAGTCGCTGAGCACTAGGAGGGATTGCTGCGCATTCCTGGTTGTAACCGCGGCATTGTTTTGCCATACCTGTAAGTCTGTCCTTGCCAGTCGTTGATGTTCGAATGTACGCGAATCCTGTGCAGTTGTTGTTACACGTGGTCTGCCACTGCGAGGACATCAGCTGTCCATCATGTCTCCCGTATGAGCTGTCTTAGGCGTCTCACAGTAGGGACATTTGCAACGTATTTGCCCTAACACATCTGCATCCTCATCTCCTTGCAGCATGCCTAAGGCATGTCACGCAATGAGCAGGACCCCTGGGCATCTTTCTTCTTGGTGTTTTCAGTCAGTAGGAAAGGCCTCTTTATTTCCTTAAGTTTTCATAACTGTGACCTTAATTGCCTACCGTCTGTAAGCTGTTGTGTCTTATGACGACCGTTTCCACAGTGGAGCCGTTCATTATTGTTTATGTTCATTGACATCAAGCATGGGAAACAGTTTAAAATGCCCGTTCAAATGAGAGCTCTGTGAAGCTTATTTGGATTTTTCAAATATCTTTGAAGACGAGGGTCCTGAAAAAGGACGTGTTCTTTTTGTTGTTGCTGAGTTTAGATTTATTCCATGTCCAAGTTTCTGAGAAAAACAGAGGATATACCAGGTCTTCTAGGTCCCGTCGATGAAGTAGTCTCGAACGGATCCTCATTCCAGTTTGTTCTCCAGTGATTCTGGTTATTCCAGAATCTATTGTAGATGGTGAAATATTATATAGGCATAAGATAGCATAAACAAAAATACATTCAGTAGCATTTTTCTCCCAATTAAAAAATGTGATGGTCTGTATTAATATACTTCACTTTAAGATTGTTAAACAATTCTATATACAATGAGAGTACATAAAAAAAAATGATATATTATATATATATTGAAAATAACTAAATACCAAATAACACAAAAATCCGCAAATATAATCCTGGCATTGCATTTCATGACTTTATGGTGAGGAACATATGGATTATTTTGTGAGGATAAATGTAATTATTGTGTGAGATAACCATACATCATGTGATTGGTGAGGTAACATGATGATTACATGTGTGATCAGATGAATTAACATTGTGTTGGGTGATGAAACGATGGAATTACATTGTTGTGAGATAACATGATGAATTACATTGTGTTGGTGAGGATAACATGATGAATTACATTTTTGGTGAGGTAAACATGATGATTTACATTGTGTTGCCTTCTAAACAACAGATCAGTTCTTCCATGCAGCCCTCATTCCACCGCAGAGATGCCTCAACACGCATCAACCAGACACCAACACACACTACACTCACATCACCAACTTCACACACACACTCACTCACCGCCACTCACAACACAACTAGCACACACAATCAACACACATAGCCTACTCAACAACACACCACTCACACTCTCACACAGTAAACACACACAACTCTCACGTTCTGCATTGAGACATGCATTTAAAATGTATCGAAAATTTCGGTTTTGTGCTGTTGGTTTATGCTGTAAACTTTGCAAGGAAGTAAGGTCTGCATGAGTAGGTGCTGATTGTCATGAGTTCAAGGTGTCACTGATATCTTGGTTTTAATGCACATCCGAAGATGCCTTCTAGCCAATCAGAAACGAGTATATGTCAACACGCGTGGCATTCTTTTAGATAATGTTTTACAAGCTTTGTCATTCGTATTTTCAAGCAGAGTCTATGTAATTATGAGTTTTACATGCGATAAAGCACACCTGTGAGTCCCGAAATCACCCAAACGGCCACTAAGATGTCTTGTGATCGATTACATTTAATTCCTGGAAATGTTACCAAAATGTTCGGTAAAATACGCCTTCCCTTGCAACCTAGTGTGTACAACTGACGCAGCATTATCGTCTTCTTAGTCGTTCTCTGCCAGTCAGCATCAACTATCTGCTCCAGAAATACATACAATATGTTTCAGCAGATCTTCTGCCTCAACCTGTATTATTATGTAGGGGAGGGGTGTCAGACGATTTGAGGCCGTCAGTTTGGGATGATATTATGTAGGGGGCGGGCTCTCAGAAGCAGAGGATGGGGTCCTCAAGCCTGATAATATTAAATGTAGGGAGGGGTGTCAGAGGAGAGGATGGGTCCTCAGCCTGTATATTGTGTTAAGGTGAGGGGTGTTCAGAGGAGAGGATGGGCCTTCAGCCTGCAGGTACTATGTTCAGTAGGGGAGGCGGCGTAGTCAGAGGAAGAGGATGGGCCTCATTTGGGCATAGCAGTCATATTATATGTAGCTGCGGCAAGGGGTTCAGAGCAAGAGGGATGGACCCAGGGCCTGTATATTATTATAGGGGGAGGGTGATCAGAGGATGGACCTTCAGTTGTATATTTATACGTAGGGGAGGGGTGTCAGAGAGATGGGCCTGCAGCCTGTATGCATTTAAATAGCGGGCAGGGTGTCATTTTGCAGATATGGGCCATTGCAGCCTGTGATAATTATATAGGGAGGCGGTGTCAGAGCAGAGAGGGTCTCAGCCTGGTATTATTTATGTGAGGGGGGGAAGGGCGGGTGTAGGTTCCAACGGGAGCGAAGGGGACGGATGGACCTCTGCCTGATATATTTATGTAGGGGAGGGTGTCAGAAGATGTAGGTTATATGGGGAACCTCGGAGCCTGTAATATCTATGTAGGGGGAGGGGTCGTCAAGAGGATGGGCCATCAGCCTGTATATTATGTAGGGGAGGGTGTACAGAAGCAGAGGATGGACCTCAGCCTGTTATTTATGTAGGGGACGAGGGTCTTAGTCAGAAGATGGACCTTCAGCTGTATTATTAATGTAGGGGAGGGTGTCAAGTAGCGCAAGAGGGATGGGCCTCAGCCTGTAAGCTATTTTACTGTAGGGAGTGGTGTGCAGGAGGAGAGGAATGGAACCTCAGCCTGTATATTATGTAGGGAGGGGTGATCAGAGCGGAGGAATTGGGCTCAGCCTGATATATTATGTAGGGGAGGGGTGATCAGAGCAGAGATGGGTCTCAGCCCTGTATATTGTAGGAAGAGGTGTCAGAGAAGCAGATGGGCCTCAAGGCCGTGGTATATTATTAGGGAGGGGTTGTCAGAGGAGAGGATGACCTTCAGCCTGTTATTATGTAGGGAGGGTGTGCAGAGGATGGGACCATCAGCTATGTAATTATGTAGGGGAGTGGTGTCAGAGGGGAGGAATAGGGGCCCAGCCTGGTATATTTATAGGGAGGTGTCAGAGCAGAGGATGGGCCTCAGCTGTATATTTATATAGGTGGAGGGTTCAGAGCGAGAGGATGGGGGCCTCGAGGGAGCCTGTAATTTATGTAGGGGGTGTCAGAGCAGGGGATAGATGCCGGGGTACTCCGCCTGTAGATTATGTGCTAGAGAGAGGGGTGTGGTGTCAGAGGAGAAGGTGGAGCCTCCATGCCTGTAATATTATTTATGATGAGGGCAGGATCTGTGCATGAGACGGGGAGGATGGTACGCTCATGGCCTGTAATTATGAGGGAGGGGTCAGAGGATGGCCTCAGCCTGTATATTATGTAGGGAGGGGTGTCAGAGCAGAGGATGGAACCTCAGCCTGTTTTATGTAGGGGAGGTGTCAGAAGATGTACCTCAGCCTGTATATTATGTAGGGGGAGTGGGTGTGTGCCCAGACAGAGGATGGGCCTCAGCCTGGTTATGATTATGTAGGGAGGTCGTTATTGTCAGGAGGAAGGATGGACCTCAGCCCTGTATTATTATGTAGGGGAGGTGTCAGAGCGGAGGATGGGCATGCCTCCTCAGAGCCGTGTCATATTACTGTAGGGGAGTGGGTCAGAGAGCAGAGGGATGGTCTCGGTAGCCCACTTCGTATAATTATGTTAGGGGTGCAGGTTGTCAGAGGAGAGGATGGGCCTCAGCCTGTATATATGTAGGGAGGGGTGTCAGAAACAGAGGATCGGCCTCAGGCCTGTCTATTATGTAGGGCGAGTGGGTGTCAGAGAGAGGATGACCTCAGCCTGTATAATTATGTAGGGGAGGTGTCAGAGGAGAGGATGGACGCTCAGCTCTGTATTTTATGTAGGGGAGGGGTGTCAGCAGGATGAGGATGGACATCGCTCGGTTGTATATGTAGGCGGAGGGGTTGTCAGAGGAGAGGATGGAACGCTCAGACCTGGCAGTATATTACTGTAGGGGAGGTGTCAGAGGATGGGCTCAGGCCCTGATATTATGTAGGGCGAGGGGTGTCAGAAGCAGAGATGGACCTCTCTGTCGAGGCCTGGTATATTATGTAGGGAGGGGTTCAGAAGATGGACACTCAGCCTGTAGTATATGTAGGGGGAGGTGTCAGAGCAGAGGATGGCCTCAGCCTGGTATATTATTGTAGGGAGGGTGTCAGAGGAGAGGATGGACCTCAGCCCTGATTATATTATGTAGCGGGAGGTGTCAGAGCGGAGGATGGGCCTCAGCCTGTGTATATTTATGTATGGAGGGGCAGAGCAGAGGAATGGTCTCAGCCTGAGAGCTATTATTATTAGGGGAGAAGCCTTGTGTTACAGAGGAGAGGTGGTGCCTCAGCACTGTATGATATATTAGGGGAGGGATGCTCGAACAGGAGGGATGGCCATCAGCCTGTATAAATATGTAGGGGAGGGTGTCAAGAAGAGGATGGACCTCAGGCCTGTATATTATTGCGTAGGGGATGTAAGTTGTAATCTTCTTTTCATATATGGGAGTGTCTTATCCTTTTTAGCAGGTCTTCTAAGGATAGGATGCCTCAATGTGTGCGTCATCTGCGACTCGCCATTCATGGAGTTGCGATGGACATGTTATGCAAGCTATGCTATCCGCAGAATAACGCTAGCCTCTGTCTTGCGTTTGTTTTCACATGCCAATATGTGGTTCACGTTTGGTCTTGTTTTGTGCTTAGAGTCAGCTATCATGTTTGTTATGGGCTTCTAAGAGGTGGTCGATTCATACCGGGTAACGGTCCTCATTCTACTCATTATGCAAGCTCAGTGGCTTCATCGGTATTCCTATCCTGTATTTCCGTTTATATGCACTCTCGGTTACTCGAGTAAATGGCGTTCTATTGCTTTTAATCATCAGGGACTAAGTCCGCTTCCCACTAGCCCTATGTCATGGGGTGTCAAGTTCATGTAGTATAAGCCATCTCTAGTCGGCGCACAGTAGATTTGGTGTACACCGATAGTCAAGATTGCTCTAATATAGTGTCAGCTCTAGAGCCCGAGCCGTTTCAGACCGGTCGAGTACTAGAGCTTAAAGTTTGTAGTAATGATCGGCTATATACAGGGCAATCCACGTCCCTTCACGCTAACCGTCATGTCTAGATCGGGTTGTCAGAGGAAGAGGATGGACCTCGCCTGTATTTTCAGGCTAAGGGAGGGGTGTCAGAACAGAGGGGATGGCCTAGGGATTTTCTGGTGGGGTGGTCTTGCATTACCCCCTTTTTTTTAAAAAATCACACTGGCAATTCACATTCCCCTTGAGCTTACCATTTTTTAAAGTCGTCCTCAGTCACTTCCCCCCTGAAAAGAAAGGGTACCGAGTCAGTATGGACCTAGTCGGCGTACCTCCAGCGTATAAAGTAATTGAGGCTATATTAAGGGAAGTATAGGTATGTTCTGTAGCCGCATATATTGGTAATACCGAAGTCAATGGTCCTTGGGGATCACCCTAGTAACAGGTTGAGGTCTAATGAGGCTATATACTAGCGGCCATGCTGGGTAGCCTGATGGTGGCTCACACAAGCTAATCATACTGCGCCTTACCGAGGTCAATGTGTGGGTGTATACAGCCGTAGTAGTAATCGAAGCGCTATATACAGGGGCAACGGGGCATTAAAACACGAAACTGTATTATTATGTGCTATCATTTTAAGTCACACTGCAGTCACATTCCCTGAGCTCACCCATTTTAAAGTCACACTGCCAGTCACATTCCCCTGAGCTCCATTTTAAAAAGTCACACGTGCAGTCACATCCCCTGAGCTAACCATTTTGAAAGTCGTGCCTTGCAGTCACATCCCTGAGCTACCATATTAAAGTCTTCTGCAAGTCACATTCCCTAAGCTACCATTGTTAAGTCACACAGCAGTCACGTTCCCTGAATGCTTTACCATTTTAAGTCACACAAGCAGTCCATCCCCTGGCTCATCTCAGAGTGAATGGACGGCACTCTCTGTACTCTAGGTACATTACACACATCTCCCAGGCCACCGCCACGCCAACATCCATCTTTCAGTTCAAGCCTTTCTGAAAGACGAGGCAGCTCGCAGAGAGCATCTCTGCCACAGTCACGTCCACTGTCACCGCAATTTCCTACATAGCCAGAAGGCCCGTTTCCTTGCTGGGATGCAAGCGTGGAGGAGACAGAAGGAATATTGCACGTTCATGGCTCGTATTCAACTTCTCCACTCCACCATGCTCAGCAATCAGCGTAGTCACGTGGAACCAATGGGACAACAAAGCCGTAGTGGGCTACAGTAATCCTTATCATTGACAGCTGAAGGAGGAATTCGTAGGTGGGTGTAACTAAGTGAATGGTAATATGATTTCATAAAATCAGGCATTGGGTTCAATGAAATGTACCTTTTATCTGATAGAAAACCCCCCCCAAGCGTGTCCGTAGGGGTTTGACATCTCATCCTCCGGGAGTGAGAATGCATATCTCTGACCAACCACGTAGCAGAGACATCCGTCACATCGACCAGCGGAAAGGTCAGTAGAGGTGCGGCTTCTCGTCGGACTCGGGACGCTAAGTAAGACACCGAAGCGCCACTGGAATCGCGAATTGTGCGGCAGCCAGGTTCGAAGACACGTCACTACAGGTCCATGGTTTGGAATTCCAGGTGTATAGAATACGGGAACGTTCCCACACACACTCTCACTACGAAATAAAACAGAAGAGAACACTAAAAATCACCATTTCTCCACGATAGCAACTCCAACCAATCAACATGGACTTTTTGCATTGAAAGGTATCAAACAAAAACCACCAATCAAATGGACTTTATGCTGGTTTCTGTGGCGATACCACGTTAATCTGCTTCACTATGAGTTCTTAACCTTTAGTGGTCACTGTTGTAATTTTATATGTTGAACACTTGAATGAGGCCCTTGTGTTATCCACTATACAATACAATGAATACTTCTTGCAGTAAACCACAAACATGTGTTTTATTTTGTTTAATGTTTTTTTTTGAAAAAGCCCGCTCTTGAGTTGAGACAGAAGCAACATGGAACCTCACAAATGGCCCCACTTTTCTTCTACTTTAGGGCACTAGTTTCTCGCGACTACTTGTAAACACACTAGTGACCCTGGTCAAATGTAGTGCACCACATTAGAAAATAGGGTTCCATTTGGAGCATACCAAGTCCCCGGGCTCTATTCAGGGCACAAATTCGGCCTTACGAGGAGCTCAGGCATTACCCGCGTGACTGGAAAGCTGCTTCAGAAGTACGTTACCCAGTTCGTTAGTCGAGAGGCTACTTCACGGTATATTACACCGGTATATATACGGTGCCACATATGTCGGATTCAATCTAAAATTGTACCTTTTTTACATTTCTATTCACACATCTTCTCGTCCAATGCTTCAGAGTACGGATTGAAGTGAGTAGCTCTTACTGTAAGAGAAGAGGTCAGATTTCAGAGATACAGGTTGGTAAGTATAGCCTCCTTACTGCTAAAAAAGGTAGCTTCAAGAGATACAGGTTGATATAGCCTCTTACTGAAAAAGAGTAATTCAGAGATAAGGTTGAAATAGCAGCCTCCTTACTTGTAAAAGAGAGTAACTTACAGAGATACCAGGTTGAAACAGCTCTCCTTACTGTAAAAAGAGTAACCTCAGGAAGAGACGGTTGAAAGTCATGTTAGCTCAGGGACCGTCGTTTACTTATAGTAAGGAGATATAACTGTCCCATGATTTGATTACCATGAGATTATGAATATATGAGCCTCTCCATTATCTTGTTTAACATAAAAAGAGTAACTTTCAGAGATACAGGTGAAAGATATAGGCGTCCTTACTTAAAAAGATTATAGCTATACAGTAGTTACAAAGCGTTGAAAATATACAAGCACCTGCTTACTCTATAATAAGGACGTTCTTAGGTTCGAGGATGAACCAGGGATTGAATAGCAGACCTCTTCACTGTCATTATGAATAGTAGCTTCAGAGATAGTCAGGTTGATAGTACAGCCTTCTTACTGTAAAAGAGTAGTGGTTCAGAGAGATACAGGTTAGAATATAGCCTTCCTTTACTGTAACAAGGTGAACTTCAGAGATACAGGTGAATATAGCCTCCTTACGAGTAAAGAGGGTAAGCTTCAGAGATACAGTGAATATAGCCCTCTACTGCTAAAAGAGTAACTTCAAGAGATACAGGTTGAATACTAGCCTCCTACTGTAAAGAGGAGTAACTTCAGAGATTACAGGGTGAAATATAGCCCTCTACTGTAAAAGAGGTATCTTCAGAGATACAGGTTGAATACTTAGCCCCTTACTTTGTAAAAAGGATTAAACTTCAAGAGATACAGGTTGAATATAGCCTCTTACTGTAAAAAGAGTAGCTTCAGAGATACGGTATGAATATAGCCTCTTACTGTTAAAAAGAGTAGCTTCAGAGATACAGGTGAATATAGCCTCTTACTGTTAAAAGAGGTAACTTCAAGAGATACAGGTTGAAGTATAGCTCCTTACTGTAATAGAGGGTAACTTCAGATGTAACAGGTTGATATGAGTCCCATTACTGTAAAAGAAGAGAGTAACGATTCTTAGAGATACAGGTTGAATATAGGCCTCTCTTCTATTTGTGCTTACAAAGGTAAAAGGCGTAACTTCAGGACTACAGGTGTAATATAGCCTCCTTACTGCTCAAAAGAGTAGCTCGAGAGATACAGTCTGAATTAAGCTTTCCTGTACTGTAAAGAGGAGTAATCTTTCAGAGAGATACAGGTTGAATATAAGCCCTTACTGTAAAAAGAAGTACATCACGAAGATATACAGGTTTGATAATATAGGACCTTTACTTGATAAAAGCAGTAGTACTTCGAGATCAGGATTGAATATAGCCTTACTGAAAGAGGTAAGCTTCAGAGAATTACAGGTTGAATATCAGCTCGCTTACCTTTTTAATGTAAGAGGGTAAACTTCAGAGATTACAGGTTGAATATACCCTTTACTGTAAAAAGAGTAACTTCAGAGATACAGGTGAATATACGCCCTTACTGTAAAGGGTACTTCAGAGATGCAGATTGAATATCAACCCTTACTGTAAAGACTTGTTAGACTTCAAAGATACAGGTTGAATATAGCTCCTTACTGTTAAAGGGTAACTTCAGAGATACAGGTTGAATATAGCCCTTACTGTATAAGATCCAATACCAACGCTGTTTATAAAACGCCAGGCTATGCACCGGTTCCATCCAATACCAACGCTGTTTATAAAACGCCAGGCTATGCACCGGTTCCAATCCAATACCAACGCGTTCTGTTTATAAAACGCCAGCTATGCACCGGTTCCAATCCAATACCAACGCGTGTTTATAAAACGCCAGGCTATGCACCGGTTCCAATCCAATACCAACGCTGTTTATAAAACGCCAGGCTATGCACCGGTTCCAATCCAATACCAACGCTGTTTATAAAACGCCAGGCTATGCACCGGTTCCAATCCAATACCAACGCTGTTTATAAAACGCCAGGCTATGCACCGCGTTCCAATCCAATACCAACGCTGTTATATAACAGCGCCGCTAGCCACCGGTTCCAATCCAATACCAACGCTGTTTATAAAACCCAGGCTATGCACCGGTTCCAATCTCAATACCAACGCTGTTTATAAAACGCCAGGCTATGCACCGGTTCCAATCCAATACCAACGCTGTTTATAAAACGCCAGCTATGCACCTTCCACCATCCAATACCAACGCTGTTATAAAACGCCAGCTATGCACCGTTCCAATCAATACCAACGCTGTTTATAAAACGCCAGGCTATGCACCGTTCCAATCCAATACCAACGCTGTTTATAAAACGCCAGGCTATGCACCGGTTCCAATCCAATACCAAACGCTGTTTATAAAACGCCAGCGCTAT
>NW_019947725.1:0-20127 GCF_002910315.2 Salvelinus sp. IW2-2015
GCCCAAAGCCTAGCCACAGGACCAGATCAAAAATTTGGAAACTGATTCAATTGGATACTGTCTCTCAGGTCACAAAGGTCAAGCTGGGCTCGTTAGCTGCTGGTATATTGCACTGTCCTCTCAGACTCTGAAACCCCTCCACAAGACAAGAATGTTTTTCTGTTTTCTCTTTGAAAGAGGCTCGTGATGTGAAGGGGCTCCCACACAATGTTCCGTTCACAGAGTCAGTTTTCTAAGAGTGCATTGCTCTTGAGGCAAGGGCAAGGGGCGGGCTTCCCTTTCAGCTCTGGTAGGGCAGCAGGATGGGCGCAAACCCACGCTCTCCTCTCTATTCCATTCCTTCTCTTGCTTCTTATCCTCCTCTAATCTCCCCCTACTTCCTCCTCCCCTCTATTCCCCTCTATCTCTCTCCCCCCCTCCATTCCTCCTCTAGGAGGTCAACGAATATGATTTTTCAACGCCGATACCGATACCGATTATTGAAGGCCAAAGAAACTCAGAATACCGGATTAATCAGCCGATTTTTAAATTTGATTTGAATAGTGACAATTACAACAGCATACAGAATGACCTTATTTTAACTTAATAAATACATCAAGTAAAAACAATTTAGCTTCAAATAAATAGAGTGAAGCTGTTAATAACCAAATTTGTTTAAAATTGAGAAAAGAAAGTTTAATAAGTACGTGCAATATGTGCACGTAAGAAGCTAACGTTTAGTTCTTGTCAGAACATGAGAACATATGAAAGCTGGTGGTTCCTTTTAACTAAGTCTTCAAATATTCCCAGGTAAGAAGGTTTTAGTTGTAGTATAGGAATTATAGGACTATTTTTCTCTATACGATTTGTATTTCATATACCTTTTGATTTTTGGATGTTCTTATGGCACTTTAGTATTGCATGTAACAGTAAGCTTCATCCCTCTCCTCGCTCCTACCTGGGCTCGAACAGGAACAATCGACAACAGCCACCCTCCGAAGCAGCGTTACCCATGCAGAGCAAGGGGAACAACTACTCAAGTCTCAGAGCGAGTGACATTTGAAACGCTATTAGCGCGCACCCCGCTAACTAGCCATTTCACGTCGGTTACACCAGCCTAATCTCGGAGTTGATAGGCTTGAAGCACAGCGAAGAGCTGCTGGCAAAACGCACGAAAGTGCTGTTTGAGTGAATGTTTACGAGCCTGCTGGTGCCTACCATCGCTCAGTCAGATTGCTCTATCAAATCATAAACTTAATTATACACTAATAACACACAGAAATATGAGCCTTAGGTCATTAATATGGTCGACCCGGAAACTATTATCTCAAAAACAAAACGTTTATTTTTCAGTGAAATACGAACCGTTTCCGCTATTTTATCTAACGGGTGGCATCCATGAGTCTAAATATTCCTGTTACATTGCATAACCTTCAATGTTATGTCATAATTATGTAAATTTCTGTCAAATTAGTTCGCAATGAGCCAGGCGGCCAAACTGTTGCATATACTCTGACTCTGCGTGCAATGAACGCAAGAGAAGTGACACAATTTCACCTGTTAATATTGCCTGCTAACCTGGACTTCTTTTAGCGAAATATGCAGGTTTAAAAATATATCTTCGTGTATTGATTTTAAGAAAGGCATTGATGTTTATGGTTAGGTACACGTTGGAGCAACGACAGTCCTTTTTGCGAATGCGCACTGCATCGATTATATGCAACGCAGGACACGCTAGATAATACTAGTAATATCATCCAACCATGTGTAGTTATAATCTAGTGATTATGATTGATTGATTGTTTTTTTAAGATAAGTTTATGCTAGCTAGCACTTACCTGGCTTCTTACTGCATTTGTGTAACAGGCGGCTCCTCGTGAGGCAGTGGTTAGAGCGTTGGACTATGTTAACTGTAAGGTTGCAAGATTGAATCCTGAGCTTGACAAGGTAAAAATCTGTCGTTTCTGCCTGAACAAGGAGTTAACCCACCGTTCCTAGGCCGTCATTGATAAATAAGAATGTGTTCTTAACTGACTTGCCTAGTTAAATAAAGGTGTAAAAAAAAAAAAGAACACAGAGCGAGAGGAGGCTTCTAGAACACAGAGCGAGAGGAGGCTCTAGAACACAGAGCGAGAGGAGGCTTCTAGAACACAGAGCGAGAGGGGGCTTCTAGAACACAGAGCGAGAGGGGGCTTCTAGAACACAGAGCGAGAGGAGGTCCTAGAACAGAGCGAGAGGAGGCTTCTAGAACACAGAGCGAGAGGGGCTTCTAGAACACAGAGCGAGAGGAGGCTTCTAGAACACAGAGCGAGAGGAGGCCTTCTAGAACACAGAGCGAGAGGGGCTTCTAGAACACAGAGCGAGAGGAGGCTTCTAGAACACAGAGCGAGAGGAGGCTTCTAGAACACAGAGAGAGAGGAGGCTTCTAAACACAGAGCGAGAGGAGGCTTTCTAGAACACAGAGCGAGAGGAGGCTTCTAGAACACAGAGCGAGAGGGGGCTTCTAGAACACAGAGCGAGAGGAGGCTTCTAGAACACAGAGCGAGAGGAGGCTTCTAGAACACAGAGCGAGAGGAGGCTTCTAGAAAACAGAGCGAGAGGGGGCTTCTAGAACACAGAGCGAGAAGGGGGCTTCTAGAACCAGAGCGGAGGATGCTTCTAGAACAAGAGCGAGAGGCTTCTAGAACACAGAGAAAATAATAATAAATGACATGCGCTTTCATAGAATCTTAAAAGGCGCTTCAAGAGCAAAAAACAAGGATATATCATGACAGGTCACTCCTCAAATGATGTTCTTTAGAAGATCAGGAATTGGCAGCCAGGTGAAAAAAAAAAAATGGGTACTGTGTTCCAGAATGCATTTTCAAACAAAACATTAGCCAGCTAGCTAGCTAGTAGCCAAGCAAAACATGTTAACCTGTCAGTCATCTGCAAATCCATGGCTCAAAACACCAGATACATGCAATACAACACTCTGCTATCTAAAACTATTAATAACACCTACAAAATGACTTCATATGTACACATCTACAGGAGTCTTGCTTAGGCTGCTGCTCGGAGCGCCATGGTAACATAGAACAGTGTAACTATAGAAAACAGTGGGAGTCAACAGAGAGACGCCAGGGAGAGCTGCAGGCTGGCAACACAGGAGCTGGCTCTGTTTCAGATACTATTAAGGTTCAAGTGGACCAGCATTCATATCGCTGGTGAGCTCCACCACTCATAACCAACCGCTCAGCTCTGTGAAACCAATACACAGGAAACACACATCGCCTAAGGAATTCAGTTGGGGGGGGGGGGTCTTAGTGTGTGTGTGTGGGTGTGTGTGGTGTGTGTGTGTGTGTGTGTGTGTGTGTGCTATGATTGAGTGCAAAAGTGTACAAACACATGCAACCCACAAGTCACCGACAAAGCAAAAGCCCTTCCTTCTTGGCATGTATGTGTGCTATTTGAACTAGTACAGTAGAAATCTACGATGAAGAGGGGTAAAGGACGGGACATACGGTACAGTAGAAATCTACGATGAAGAGGGGTAAAGGACGGGACATACAGTACAGTAGAAAGCCTGGCTGAGCAGCCTGCCACTGTCTCACCGCTTAACGTTACTGTCCCTGCAGCCTGCCTCCCTCTCACCCCTTAACGTTACCGTTCTGAGAGAGACACAGACAGACAGAGACACAGAGAGAGACAGAGACACAGAGAGAGACAGAGAGAGAGACAGAGAGAGAGAGATCTGTCCTCTGGGGCTAATTATCCCTTTATCTCAGTCCTCACCACGGCAACACACACACACGACGCGTACACGCGGAAACAGAAGGGACACATACACACATGGAACAGACTGTGCCTCAGGTGTGTGTGTGTGTGCATGAACATGTGTGTTTGCAGCAGCTTGTATGCGTGCTGAACAGCTTAGGCAGGAGCCGTACGTTGCCTTTCCAGGGTACATCCACAGCTGCCAAAAACAACSTTAGTGATTCCCTGGGTCAGTCAGTCAGCCAGTGTCCATCTCTAACTACAGCTGAGGCAGATTAATAACCCCCCTGCCTTAACATGATGTATATAACCTAACAGACAGGCCTGGCTTGCTGAACACCAAATATCATACAGGATACAGAGGGAACGCTGTGGAAGTCCGTGGACTGATGGGACCACTGGGTGAGGTTAGGCTGGCGCTGCATGTTAGCAGAGGGACTATGTTCTACCCGCTACAGGACCTAAAACAGCTTGGAAACACTTAGCTACAGGTGATATTTTGATCCTTCTAAAAGGACTGATTGTCTCTCTAGGCTACTCAAGGGTCAGAGACCTCCCCAACATCTCACCAACATCTCACCAACATCTCACCAACATCACACCAACATCTCACCAACATCTCACCAACATCTCACCAACATCTCACCAACATCACCATGTCTACATCTGATAGCATTGATCTGGAAGCTCCTCACAATGTGCTGGTGTGTCAACGAGAGGGCGGTGAGGATCCACGCCACAATACGATCAGAACAGGAGAGATGCGTGATGACACAATCACATGGCCTGACCTCATAATGGTGTTCCAGTCCAAACTGGTTGTTTAAAGATGTGCTCTGTGTTCGAATCTAACATCCCCACAGCACTCAGTCAACATGTCATCAAGAATAACTAGAATATATAACTATAARTCATTAAATCATCCAGCCAGCCACATTACATGAATCCCACAGTATCTCAACAGCCTGATTCGTGCAGCAACGAGCCCAGCGGATGGAAGCACGTCGGTCCTCTAATAGAATGGAACATCAACACTAGAGGCTGATGAGCTGTAGACACTGAGCTGCGTAGATTCCGTACGCCGATTAAAATGGAGGACGGGCGGGCGGTGGATCCCACTGGCAGATGGTGACCCAATACAAGGGGAGGGTCCTTTACAGAAAAGGGGGGCATTGATTTCACCTCCAAAAGGCCAGATGGGGAGAGTGAGTGAGTGGTGCCTCCTATTGACCTCGCTCCTCACAGAACCCCTTTCTAAAGCTCATAGTAAGTGTGACCAATAAGACTGACCACACCATGCAGATAACAGGCCCCCCCCAGGAAGTAGTTTAACCACCAGACATAGCCTAACTCTGATGGATTATGTAGTAACTAAACATTATATTAAACGTTATATAGGCAAATGGGCTAATTCAATTAGACTGATTCTACTCATGTTATTACGCTCTTAAACATGCTACACATGAATAATGAATGTTAAAATAAAAAGTTTCATACATTATTTTTATTACAATAAAAAACTTGGTTTTAGTAGTAGGCCTTTGAGAAATGAGAAATGAGCCATTAATGTTTCCAGAAGTGTATAACATGATCATCAACAGGAAGAGCTCATTATCCGGTGGAGGTCCGGACTCATGGTAGTGAAATTAAATTAGGCCTAGTTAGTTAGCCAATGGAATGTATCGTTGGATGAGACTAGGCCCTTCAGGGTGAGGAGCATCTGTTGTACCCATTTCAATATGAAGCAGCTTGTTTCATCTATAGGAAGACACAGAACAGTGAGCTCTAAAGTATTGGGACAGTGACAAATGTGTTGTTTTGGCTCTGTACTCCAGCACTATTCAAATGATACAATGACTATGAGGTTAAAACTGTCAGCTTTAAATTTGAGGGTATTTTCATCCATATCGGTTGAACCGTTTAGAAATTACAGCATTTCTAAACCTAGTCCCCTCATTTTAGGGGACCAAAGGTATTGGACAAATTCACTTATATGTGTATTAAAGTAGTACCAAAAATATTTGGTCCCATTCATAGCACGCAATATCACAAAATGTGTCACTGTCCCAATACTTTTGGACCTCAATGTATTAGCCACTACAACAGGCTTGTTCATCTAACGTGTAGAAGGTGAGCGTAAGCTAACCTACACTACAAACAGGGCTTGTTTCATCTAAACGTGTTTAAGAGGGAAGGTGAAGCAGTAACTAACAGCCTACACTACAAACAGGGCTTGTTTCATCTAAACGTGTGTTAGAGGGAAGGTGAAGCGGTAAGCTAACAGCCTACACTACACAGGGCTTGTTTCATCTAAACGTTGTTAAGAGGGAAGGTGAAGCGGTAAGCTAACAGCCTACACTACAAACAGGGCTTGTTTCATCTAAACGTGTGTTAAGAGGAAGGTGAAGCGGTAAGCTAACAGCCTACACTACAAACAGGGCTTGTTCATCTAAACGTGTGTTAAGAGGAAGGTGAAGCGGTAAGCTAACAGCTAGACTACAAACAGGCTTGTTCATCTAACTGTTAGAGGAAGGTGAAGCGGTAAGCTAACAGCCTCACTACAAACAGGCTGTTTCATCTAAACGTGTGTTAAGAGGAAGGTGAAGCGTAACTAACAGCCTACACTACAAACAGGGCTTGCTGTCTAAACAACAACTAGACCACACAACAGGACACCCTTCACAGCCTCTAGCATCAGCTTCACAGTCAGGAGTCAGTGTCCTGACGCTCGACTGGCTCGAGGCAGACGGCATCCGCGGTCACACTCCCTCCTCTGGACGAGCAGACTGCTGGGAGTGCCAAGCTGACACAGCGATCACTGCACAGGAAGTGACATCATAATGCCCCTGGGGAAGCTGAGGGGTGTGTGTGTGTGGTGTAGGGGGGTGTGTACTGCATGTCCCCCTTGTGCACAGACTACTACAACCACACACACACACACACCAGGAGGGGAAGCTGCTCTCCGTTCGGAGCCAGACACGGACGGACTAAAACAAAACAATAGCATGAGTCTGATTCCAGCAGCATATCCCATGGAGGACATCTTAAAAATAACCCCTACTCTAACACGCTTCCTGCTGAAAGGAGTGCTGTGAGACACACACAACACACACACACTAGCCTCCCGGTGCAGCTGCAGTCCACAGCTGGTGTGGCCTGGGCCTCTCTCTGCTTTCAGACAGGACTACCTTAGACTTGGACAAGCTTCCACCTCAGTCTCTCTCCCCTCCCTCATGCTGCTTTAACAGGGCTGTAGATTCCAGCTCGTGGTGGAGTGGAGCTCTGTTGTCTGCTGTCCTGTCAGCTGTTGTTACTTCCTCCTCTTGTACACCGAACTCCACAGTCAGGCTAGACCAGTCTTATTCAGCCATGAGGGGGGGTCAAGGAATGATCAACTTCTGAGGGACAGGAAAGGGAAGTTGGGGGATTTTCCAGCTACTCGGTTTGAGAGGTTACATATCTGAACCCTAAGTTCATCAAGTAGGCTACACAACACTGTCATAACAGTGACACCACAGTGACACACAGTGACACAACGGAGAGGAATGGGAGGCAATGTGAGAAATGAAAAGGCTGTAATCTACAGTAGCATTGGGTGACTCATTAGCTACGTAACAGTGGTGTTTCTGTTCAGTCAAAACGGCTGTACCCGTTTGTTCTGCCTCGTTGGAGAACTAAACACTTCCTCTCTGTAGAGGAGTGACTCAACTAAGGCCACAGGTGTCAGGGGAGATGAGGTTGCCACCTCTATCTACACTAAAGAGGCCTTTTCCAAGAGGTCCCACTGCAGCAAATCAAAACACAGTACAATACAACCCAAGGAAGTGGCAACCAGTAAAGAAAGGCATCCTTGACAGCAATTTCTGAAGAAAAATAAAAAAAACTCTTCGCAAGTTGCAAGGACAAAGACAGACAGAAAAGCACAGCTTGAACTCTTCTGTCCATCTCCACAGAAGAGCTAAACAGAGGACAGGCCAGGCTGAATCCACTGAGTTCCCTAAGACCGTGGCTCCCAACCTTTTCTTAACCCTGGGCACACCTTGATGGAATAGAACATTCTGTGGCACACAATTTCCCTATTCGTTTATTTAGTGGTAATGACCTCCATCTTCTCTGATCTATAGTGCAAATCAGCAATTTTCTGTGGCAAATGTTTTTTTATACATTAAAATTATTTATTATTTGAAATATTATAGTCATAGTTCTTACTCATGATGGTTAAAATTGTAAGTACCCTTTAAGAGAGTCCCGCAAACTGCGCCAGAAATAATGTATTTTAGCTCCGGTAAAATAGGTCTTTAGTTTTTACAGTTTGTTCTAGAGAGAGCGGTTTTCTGCATGTAAATGTGCAACCAGGACATCAAGCCATGCTCTATTTGTTTCTATGGCAGAGGCTGTGGTATAGCTAAACCCAGAGCCACATTTTAAGAAATAAATGACTCTGGCTACTGGTAAACCAAGTCAGATTACCTGCGCTAATGGTTTTCACAGACAAAGTAAAATGATACAAATGACTTTGCTTGTGAAGCACCCCTCAAAAATGATACAAATTTAACAACAGCCTGAGAACACTGGACTTGTTTTATCTGACCCCCACTGGTGCGCCCAAGTCAACATCCCATCTGCATTCCACAGGTTACGTTTAGAAGTGATTGTTCCRGAAGAATCATCAAGATTAGGAAAGGTTTGGCGACGCAGCTGAGTTCCTGCCGCGGCACACCGGTTGGGAACCATGCCCTAAAGAACAGGCCAGAGAGGTGGAACCGTTGGAMATTTCCCAGAAAGGCTCATTTCGACRGCAACAGCCAGCCTAYCACGACTTGCAAAWGATTACCCTTCTTCTTGTCACACCTGCTTCCTGGAGGTCTCAAATGGGGGGAAAGAACTAGGTTAGGCCAGCATTTGGRAAAAGACCTGTCCTATCAGTATCGCAATGCATTCAGCCAAGACTGACTTCAAAGAATATCTTAAACCTTTACATGGAAGAGAAGGTTAAAGAAATGTGTTGCAAAATCCATGAATTTGAACTGAAATATCATGATCTGTCAGAATATTGGGTTATATTTTTCTATAATTTTTTTGTTCATGTTTTGTATTAAAAAACAATTATTTAACTAGGCAAGTTTGTAAATAAGAATTTGTTCTTAACTATGACGGCCTACCAACAGGCCCAAACCCAGACGACGCTGTGCACCGCCCTATGGGACTCCTAATCACAGACGGTTGTGATACAGCCTGGATTCGAACCAGGATATCTGTAGTGACGCCTCTAGCACTGAGATGCAGTGCCTTAGACCACTTCGCCACTGGGAAGCCCCGAGTATCTGTTACAGCGGTGCACTTTGCAAATGACAAGTTAAGGGATGTTGAGTTTTAATGAGAAGATCGCTGCTGAGTTGATGTCCTGGCTTACTTATAGTTCTCTGGCTTACTGATGTCCTGGCTTACTAGGAGTGCTGGCTTACTGGTGTGCGCGCTGGTTTACTGAATGGTTCCGGGCTGGTAATGCATATAAGTGGGGATGCCTTTTAAAGTGTTTTTAGTTTCCATTATGCCAACGTGTGTGTGTGTGTGTGGTGTGTGTTGGGTGTTGTGTGTGTGTGTGTGTGTGTGCAGGTTTTATTATAAGTTGTACTGCTGAAATGATGCTGATTCACGGCACCGCTAATTTTCCTCCATATTCGGTGCACACGTTTGATCAGGACACTGGTCAAACGTAGGTGGCACGCTATGGTGAATCGGGTGTCGGCGGCTGGCCATGGGCTGGTGGTAGCTCTCAGCCGTGGTTTCTGACGACGTTCTGGGGTGGGAGCGCGATGTAACTTGAAAGGTGACCAGCGCTGTCAAATGCCCTCGAGGGATAGGATACGGGTGATATAAATCTGCCCATTGCTGCCCTTGGAGCGAATGGCTGTGCTCATGGCTTAACGTCCTAGATCCACTCCTGTAAGTCACCTCTACTGATAATTGCGTCTGCTAAATGATTGAAATGGTAAATGTAGAAAGTGGTGTGATTTCGATGTGACTACTAGTACCAGTGGCTGTGGGGCTGTGTGGGTTGCTGGATCTCTGTATTCTGCATGCATTTGTTCCTGGCTAAGTCCCATCGCATGTCCATGCGCCCAGACAGCCAGTTATCAGCGGAGGGGCACTACATCACACTATTTTCTTGCTGTTTACCCCACATTTCTCTGAGGTGTAGGCGAGTGGACTACCACACATATGGGGTCTGTTACCCTGGCAGGTGTTGATATAAACTTATGTTTTATGTTTTTTGCGTATCCATTTTTTGCATGGTGCTCTGTGTTGTACCTCTATGTGGCCTGGGTTCAGTAATGTTCGTGCATGTGTGGAGCGTCAGCATCATGGTCTTGTCCAATACAGAAACACATTATAGTCCCTACTACAATGCCTCATCAAGTGAATCATCATGACGCCATCATCTCTAAGGATAAGGACTTATGCTAGTTTTGCTACCTCCCAGTAATATGTCAGCTCCCGTGTTTCCTATCCTGATTGGGCTTCAGTGCTATTGCATTTTGAGGTCGCGGCGGGTGGGGGGATGGTAGGATGACTGTTACCTGTGTGCGGTGCGTGGTATGGCTGTTTTGGTCGTTGTTGGTTGTTTCCGATTTTAGCTGGATAGTGCAATAATGGTCCGTTTTTGTTGACATGGTGCATGCTAAACATGCTTCTGACACATCTGACATCCCTTCAGGACATTTGTGTTCCTCACCAGGCAGACAAGGTAACATGATCTCTGGCCTCTCCCACCCCAGGCAGAACAGGTTACATATCTCTGTCACCTCCCCACCAAGGGCAGACAGGTAGACATTGATCTTCTGGCCTCCCACCAGGCAGACAGGTAACATGATCTCTGGCTCTCGCACCAGGCAGACAGTACACATGATCTCTTCGGTCATCTGCTCCAGACCAGCTAAGACAGGTTTAACATGATCCGTGGGCTCTACCCACCTAGCAGATCATGGTAACATGGATCTCTGGCCCTCTCCCACCAGGTCCAAGACAGTGTTATACATGATCTCTGGCCTCCCCACCGGAAGGCAGAGCAGGTAACTGATTTAACTGGCCTCCTGCCACCAGCAGACCGGTAACGTCATGATTTCTGGCCTCTCCTGCCACGTCAGCAGGCACGACAGAGAATAAGCATGAATCTCGGGCCTCCCCATCCGGAGGGCAGACCAGGTAACATGATCTCCTGCCAGCCGCGCACCGGGCAGGCAGACAGGTAACATATTCGTTCTTTGGCCTCACGCCACCAGTGCAGACATGGGTGAACACTTGATCTTTGTGGCCTCCATGCCAGATCCAGGCAAGATTACAGGGGGACGAACATGATGATTGTGTATACAGATGCATGTCCTGATGAGGTATTGTTGCAGGTTTTCGTACTTATAATAGCAGTACTGTAGCCAGGTGTTCATTTTTTGCATAGGGGTGAAGGCTTCCGCGCGTGTGGGAGAGGACGTGAACATCTAAAACGAGAAATCGCAGAAATGTCACTAGTTGTATGATTTTAGTAATTAATCATTTGCATTCTTAAGGGGTTGCGAGACATGAGATAGTATTTTTGATCAGCTAGCGCAAGCCGAGGGAGATATTTCCGGGTCTCTCCTCACTAGACCTTTAGTTTTTCTTTAAGAAGACCGCTCGCTGTTCTCCACTATTACCTGTATTAACTGCCACCGTGTTTGAAAGCTGGTGTCAACCGTGATAAAGACACCTGGTCCACAACACTTGCAAGTCTGAAGTACAGTAACGTGTCTACTCCTCTCCAGAAATGGCCAGACCAGAGAGCTGTGTAAAGGACATCAGGGAAAATTTGTAGGACCTGTACAACGCTGGGATGGGCTAACAAGAGTGAACAATAGGCAAGGCAGCTTGGTGAGATAAGGCAGGACAACTGTTGGCACCTTATTAGAATAATGGAAGAAGTTCAAATGACGGTCAATCACCCTCGTCTGCGGGTCCATGCAATGATCTCACCTCGTGGGGCATCAATGATCATGAGGAATGTGAGGGATCATCCCAGAACTAACTAACGGCTGACCTGTAATGACTGAAAGAGGATGGATCCTGACGTCCAAAGAAAACCATAGGCTACACACCTCACGTTCCGTCTATGTTAGAAATCCTGACAGCGACCCAAGGTCCCTACGGCTCGAAGCCAGCGACATCCAGGCCCGTCTGAAGTTTTGGACCTCTATTAGGTAGACGCATTCTGGATGATCCAGTAGGAGGAAATGGGAGAAGGTCATGTGAGGTGGTCTGCATGAGACAAAACTAGAGCTTGTTTTGCTCTAGAGCTCTGCGCACTCGCCCGTGCTGTTGGAGAATAGAGAGGAGGTAGCTAACCTCCCAAGAAACCCATCCAACCGTGAGGCCATCAGGAGTGGGAGTACATTCTAGTGTGCCTTCTGTTGGGGATGCTTTTCTGCAAAGGGTGATGTCAGGACGAGCCTGTCAGCCGTATTTGAGGAGGATGGATAGGGGCCATGTATCGCGAGATCTTTGAGCGAACAATCATCTCTTTCCCTTTAGAGCACTTGAAATTGTCGTGTGCTCGGGTCTTCCAGCATGACACCCACCCGACACACAGCCAGGCAAACTAAGGAGTGGCTCCGTAAGAAGCATCTCAAGGTCCCTGGAGTGGCCGTTTGTTGTATTGCCAGTCCTCACAGAGCCCTGAATCCAATTAGAAAATCTTTTGGAGGGAGCCGAGCCGTATTGCCCAGCGACAGCCATGCCCTGAAACCTAGAAGGAAATCTGGATATTAGGTCACTGTATGGAAGTGGGCAAGATATTTCCTGTGTCATTGTTTGTGTTGCATATTTCTAGGTCAAGACATTACAGGAAACGTATGATTCTCGTAATTGGGCAAACTATAGGTCTTGTACGTCAGATAAGTTCAGGTTCTGCTTGTTCGACTTGTGAGTCAAGATATTTAGTGTATGCATAATGTCGAAATAAGTATCTTAATTCATTACAATGTTGGATTTCATGCGATTTTTTGTTTTGAGATTCTCGTCTCTCATCAGTTGAAGTGTTAGTCTATGTTAAAAATACAGTACCTCTACATGCTATTGGTAAGTAGGAAAAGCGACAACCAATGTCGTGTTAATTCTAATTACTTGTTTTCTCCGGTCGCAAACTGGTTGGAGGTACCATGATCTCTGTCGCCTCGTACTGTTCCCAACCAAGTTCAGGGACACGGTAATCATTTAGATCCTTTCTGGCCCCCCGCCAAGGCAGATCCAGGGGAGAACTGATATATGATCTCTGGACCTCTGGATGGCTCCCACCAGGCAGCGGTACAGTGATCTCTGGACCGGTCCCTCACCGAGGCAGAGGGCTGCAGGTACATTGATCTTTTGTCCGTCTGTCCCACCAGCGCATGACAGGTTTAATCATGAATCTTCTGGTCCTGTGCACAGCCGTCGTTAGTCATCATTTGGAGCAGGTCGTGATACTCTGGTGTCCCCCCACAGGCTGCTAGTCATGTTAGGAGCATGATACTCTGGCCTCGTGACCAACTGCAGTGGTCATGGATCTAGGTTAGATATGTAAGTTCTCTTGGCGCCTCCACTTCTAGCCGCAAGACAGTGATTAACAGTGATCTCTGTGCCTCCTTGAGCCGCATCTCAAGGCATGACGAGGTAACGCATGATATTCCCTCATGGACCTCTTTGAGGGTTCTCCACTCCAGTCCCAATTGAGTGTGGATATCAAGACATAGGAACAGTTCGCCTTGTTTTGTCCCTTCATAAATAATCAGCCTGCAATTTCCTCAGGCGAATTGGTGCTCTATCAAGGTGTAAAACAGCGTTCATGCAGGGAGCTGGCCCATTGTGACTTTTAGGTGGCCAATGCCTTCCCAGCAGGTATTTGGTGGTCAAGTTGAGCCTGGATAGTCTCTTTGGGATGGTTTGAATATCCAGTTAGCTTGATTATCTACATGGGAAATCGTTGTTTGGAGGTTCGTGGAAAAGCCCCAGCAGCGTGACACAACCGGTGCACCTGGCACCGTACTACATACCACTTAATCTTCTTTGTCTTGTCACGCATTTTTCACCCTTCTGAAATGCCCACAGCAATACACAATCTGTGTATTCAATTGTCTCAAGGCTTAATCAAATCTTCACTTTAAACCCGAATCTTTCTCGTGCCTTCATTATCTATCAGCTTCGATTTGAAGATGTTATTAATTCTTTGATATCATTAAGGGTATTATAGCCTTTAACCTGCTCTTTCACTTGTTATCGGATAGGCTTTGTTTATTTTTGACCTAAAATATCGTATTGTGTTTGATCAGTGAGTCAATGATAAATTTGTGCGTACGGGAAGGTGCAGCAGTTCAGGCTGTACCTGCACTAACTGCCAGATTTTTCCTTATAGTTTGTTCTCATCTCATCGTGCTTATAATAGAGTCCTGTTACTTCAGCCAGCTTTTAGTTTCCTGTACGTGATCTAGAGCCAGTTTTCTCATGCTCTCCCTGATCCCTGGCTGCAGCCGACATATGGTTGGAGCAAGTAAGTGGTGGATACATCGAAATTAGGCAATAAATATCACGTTAATCAGAAATCGCAATAATACATTGAGAATCCACAATAGCGTGATCCTATCGCGGTTCACCTATTAATGTTATTGGTCTGATATAGGTATTGGGTGGAAGTGTCCCGTTGTGGTTTTATCCCAGCCCTGGCAGGGGCGAGGGTTAGAAAACGGCGGTACTGCGTCTTTGGAGGTTGTCTGGTTACACAATGTTATTATGTAGTCTACAAGAAGGTCACAGTGATGCTTCATGTTCCATGCATAGGCTATCAGATCTCTTCAGCAGAGCGTTGCTGCTGTGCAATCAGTGTGTGGTTCTACACGTCGCGTTGGAATCCCTCCTTTTATGTAAGGGCCTGTGTTGGGAAACAGAGGACCAATGCATGAGGTTACACCACACTGACTTCCACATCGGATGTCAGGTGGATCAGCTAGTTACTATCATCTAGTTTGCCCATCGAGTTGTGGAGTTAACCACGGGCGGATCCCCCCTCGCACTGGGTGGACCGGGGGCACGCTGCATGTACCTCTCTCATCCTAACACTATTTACCAACGATCGCTAGGGCTAATATTGTAAGGTTAGGGGATATATTAAGGGTGTTAGGAATGGGGGGACGAGAAGGATGGTTGAGAGGCGGAGTGTAGACTGATTTAGAATGGACCAGCCTTGCTGGATGCGGAATAATAATCTGTAGGAGAAGAAGGTCACGATCTAGCTGTTTAGATGGCTATCAAGTGTGTTAGGATGCAATACACAAGGACATGGAGGATAAAGAGAGCCTGTCCTCTTTTCTTGGTTTGTGTAAGCAGCTGGGCGTGTAGCTTGTTCAGCTCGTCCGGCGCTCAACTATGACTTCAGAGTCCTCACGCGCGGTCACTTCCTCATTGGATGCAGGAGCTGAGTTTAGGTTTCTGTCCATCATGGTGTGGCTGTGTGGTCCTCAAAATGTTATTCCCGCCCGAGCGTGGATACTCGTGGGGTTCGGTCATCTTCACGCGGGCTTGGTCTCGCTCTCATCGCACGTGTCTGAGATGGAAAACACACACACATAAGCACACACCGCCATGCTGCCCTGCTTGGCCAATGCTGCCTGCCTGCCTGCCCCAGGGCGCTCATTGAAGGGAGAACCTGTTGCAGTCATCATGTCGCAATCCATGTAAGTGTTAGTCTTAATCGTGGTGATTGGCTAACTCAAGAGAGTGCATCAGTCATAGCTCACGTCTAGAGAAGCCACGCTGTTTACGAGTCTCTCCGACAATGTTTTGAGTTTCAGACACGGGGGAGGGTAGTCGTGACGCAGTGTGCTATTTTTTATGGGTTTAGTGCTACTTCCGGTGTCCCACAACTCAAGAACAGTGCATTGGGCGTGGCATCACCCTCTCCTCTACACAGGCTTCATCCCTCCTGGCGGAGAGTGTAGTGCATTTAATTTTGATGACCCATGTAAGTCTGCTCGGAAAGGGCCCAGCGTTCGTCAGGGTACTCAAATTGTATTTGAACCGTGGTTTTCCAACTTGGGACTGTGAGCGGGCTGGGGCGTGAAGAATGTGCTGGCGCGATGGTCTGCTGTAGATTGTGAATATAGGGAGGAGTGGATTGCTCCTGGAGTGGTGCCTTAGTGTGTCAAGATGGGTCCCCCTATTAGCTGCGCGGTAGTGGAGGTGGAGAGGGAGGAGGCATCTATGGCGCTGGTTCCATAGCTACAAGAGTTCAACTGTCTAACACTGTTTACAGGGATCCAACACTGCGGTGAACCAGGACAAAGTGGCATAGGTACAGGTTTAGTGAGTTTACTGGGCGCCCAAATGTGGAGACTGGATTCATTATCTGACAGGTTATTATTACGGCGGCCCACAGTGGAAGACTGGATTCATATACAGTTATTGATGTTACTGGGGAGCCTCAGTGGCGTAGAACGATTTCATTACAGATTAGTTAGTTTGCGTGGGTGGCCTATGGATGACTGAGATGCATATGCGTTTTATTTACTTGCGCGATGGGGAGCCAGTGAGAACTGAATCGATATGCATTATTATTGTACTGGGGCCCAGTGGAGACTGGATTCATATCAGTTATTAATTTACTGGGGCCCTAGTGGGAGCGGATTCATAATCAGTTATTATTTTACTTGGGGCCGCAGTGTCGGACGTGATTCATATACACTTAAGTTCATTTTTACTGGGGCTCTCAGTGGGAGACTGGAGTTCAGTAATACAGTTATATTTAGCTGAGGCTCTCAGTGGGGAAGACTGGTATTTCATATGCATTATTATTTATGGGCCCAGTGAGACTGGAATTCCATTGACAGTTAATTAATCTAACCTGGGGCCCAGTGGGGAGCTGGGATGTATCATGGATAGGTGTGGCAAGTTATCTTATTTTACTGGGGCCCAGTGGGAGACTGTCGTTCAATATACAGTTATGGTGATTTAACTGGGGCCAGGTGGAAGACTGGATTCATATACAGTTTGATTAATTCGTCTACTGGGGCTCGCAGTGGAGACTGGATATTCACTATACATCGTTATTTTTACTGGGCCCAGTGGAGGACTGGAGTTCATATACTCAGTTATTATTTACTGGGGTCGCCAGTGGGAGATGAGTTCATATAAAGTTATTATTCTACTGGGGCCCAGTGGAGCTGATTCCATATACAAGGTTATTATTTACTGAGGGGCCCAGTGGAGTGGGACTGATCACATATCAGGTTATTATTTCTGGGCCCAAGTGGGGAGTGGGAATTTCAATATACAGTTATATTTACTGGGGCCCAGTGGGATGGATTCATATACAGTTATTATTTACTGGGCCAGTGGGAGATGGATTTGTGTGTTAAGACAATTAGCCAGATTAGAGAGGGCCTGCCCAGTGTTCCCCCCTAAGGCCTGGAGGAAAAGAGGGCTACGAGTCGGCTGCATGGGTGGACGAGTGTGGAGATTGATTGCCATTATCTGGGGCTCGCTGAGTCTGTGGCTGCTGTGAGACTAATTCGCAGTTGTTATCATGTGGAGCGATGTGACGTAGGGGGTGAAACCACAACGTCATCAGTGAGGATAGAGAGGAGTGAATGCTCCAACGTTCATCAGTGAAGGATACGGATGAGTGAATCCCACTACACCGTCTCATTTGTGAAGGGTAGAGGGGAGTCGAGACCTTGACCCTAACAGCTTCACAGTAGGAAGGGTAGAGGGGGAGGGATTGATGCCTACACTAGTGTCAAGCGAGTGGTGAAGGGTTGAGGGAGGGGAGTGAATGCTGACTAACACCCGTACAGTGATAGGGGTAGTAGTGTGAGTATATCCACACACCACAGTGAAAGAATAGAGGGGAGTGAACCACACACCAGTGAAAGGATAGAGGGGAGTTGAATCCACGACACACAGTGAAGATAGAGGGGAGTGTACAACCACAATATTGTTACACAGTGAAGGGTAAGAAGATGGGATGAACCGAGCAATCGAGTCAACAGGTGAAGGGAAGAGGGAGTCAACGCACTACACGCACAAGGTGATATGGATAGGGGTAGTAGACCACATCAGCACCGAACGAGGGGGGTGAGGAGAGAGATGAGGTGTGAACCATCAATCCTGACGTGAAGAGATAGAGGGGGAGTGAAGCGACAACATACACTAGTTGGAGAGGGTAGAGGGGATGATACCAAACAACAGCCAAGCGAGTGAAAGATTCCTAGAGGAGTCGATACCCCACATGCACATGTGAAGGGTAGTAGGGATGGAACCCAACGTCCACATGGTGAGGGTATGAGGAAGAGTTGAAGATCCACAAACAATCCAATCAGTGAAAGGATTAGAGGGTGATTGAACCACGAAACGATCACACGTGAAATTAGATAGAGGGGATGATACATAACACCCACAGTGAGTGGTAAGAGGGGAGTGTAACAAACACCACAGTGAAGGATAGAGGGGAGTGAACCACATACACCTGATCAATATAGTATAGGGAGGGGAGTGGGAAGGTCTCACACCATCATGGTGAAGATAGAGGGGACTGACCTACAACTATTGTGGTACACGTAGTAGGATGTAGAGGGGAGTGAACGTAGCACAACACCACAGTGAGAATAGAGGTGGAGTGGAACCACAACATCACAGTAGAAGGTAGAGGGGGAAGATAGGTAACCACACACAGCAGAGTGAGAGGGGATAAGATGGGATGGAACCACAGACACAAAAACAGGTGAAGGGATAGAGGGGGAGTGACCTCGAACAACAGCTTCGACAAGTGATGATAGAGGAGGTAGAATGAACCTAAGGACACCACAGTGATAGGATAGAGGGGATGAATATTCCGACAACACCACAATGTGAAAGATTAGAGGGGAAGCTGGAGAGTGTCCACTAACATCAACAGTTAAAACGTGTATGAGTGGGAGGAACCACAAGCATCAACAGTGAAGGATAGAGGGGAGTGACCACAACACACTGAAGATAGAGGGGAGTGAACCACACACAACAGTGAAGGATAGAGGGAGTGAACCTACACACCACAGGTGAAATAGATACGAGGGGAGGTTGGATTATCTACAACCGCCACAGTGAACACTATGAAGTCGTTGTTGTCTGACGGCGCGATTATTTTGATTGTTCCTCTGCAATTCAATCGTAAATGGGTGCGAGGTAATAGCAGATATATGGAGGATAAGAGACCGGAGCGCTCAGCTGATGTAGATCAAAGGGTGTGATGTTTGTGGAGACTTGTAGGTGTATGCCCAGACGACGCACGCCACACAGGAAGCTATTTTATCATCGCCAAAGATTGGATCTTTCCCTCTACTCAATAAAGGTGTAATTTTACTGTCCCTACAACCTGTCGTGCCTCTTTGTATGGGTATTTATCTGCCTTTATTCAGTCCCCTAACCTCGTCATCCCCTCATTGCTCCCCAAACAGTTTCGCTTGTCGATTAATGCACTTTCAAAACGTATTCCCTCGGAGGCAGAGTGTCTCCGTGGGCTTTCGCTCTATGCCTTCCGTACTTAAAGTGATAATAAGGTTATAATTAGTAAGGATCTCCCGCTCACCTGGTCCTGGTTGCTAAGGATCTATTTGTGAGGAAAAAAACTCCAGCAAACGACACCTGCCCGTTCCCCCCAACCCCCACCAGATGGAAATGTCTTTGAGTTCGACACTCCTGATCTAATGCTTGAATAATAAAGCTCCAAGGCAAGTTTGCACTGAAGTCTGCTGCTTATCTGAGCAGCTCAGTGTTTGTGTGTAGTGGCCGTGTGTGTAGATCTCACATTTCAACCTGTTAGTCTCTCCTCTATCGAGTTTCTACTCCTGTTTTGGCAACTATCCGCCTCCAGCTGTCCTACCACTTCTCAGTTAGCTATGGGGAATCCGCTTGCCTACAGCACTTCGGTTAGCTATGGAACCCAGCTGCCTACGCAACTTACTCAGTTGAGGCTGATGGAAAAATCCAGCTGCCTAGCCCGTTACTCTCTACTGGGAATCCGGTCTAGGTTTGTACTATTGGGAATTATCCAGCTGCCTACCACTCTCATGTTATGCTATGGAAGATCCACTGCCTACCACTCTCAGTTTAGCTATGAAATTAACCGCTGCCATACCACCTTTCTCAGTTAGCTATGGAAAATCCGCTGCCTACCACTTCTCAGTTAGCTATGGAAAATCCAGCTCGCCTAACCCACTTCTCAGTTAGCTATGGAAATCCAGCTGCCCTACCACTTCTCTGAATCAGTCTACATTTAGAGCTATGGAAAATCAGCTGCCTACCACTCTCAGTTAGCTATGGAAAATCGCACTGGCTTTGCTCCTCCTGAAATGATTGGAC